>NW_020215866.1:192694-308162 GCF_003070985.1 Temnothorax curvispinosus | reverse complement strand
ACCGCCTCGGGGATGCAGCAATTCGTGAGAAACGCGGGTTGAGAGAAGGCGATCGATAAAAAAGTGAGAAGTGGAGCTTTCGTTAATACGGAGTGCAGGATTCTCTGTGGACGAGACTCTAATTACATCCGGCGAATGCGGAAGAAATGAGACTGAGGTGCATGTGTATGTATAGATTAAGTACGACAAAGTTACGAAGATACAATTCTGAACCCATGGTTATATTATTTCGCGATGATATATCTGTCACCGCTTTGCCTTTGTTTATTGATGCATATGCAATTGATGCATTGTAACCAGTTTTGAGCGAAAGAGATTCCTGCTATTGATTTCGTGTATTCTTGGCACTTTACGTAGCGTTGCCTACACAATTTCCATTGTAGGTACATATATAAATAGATCTTTCTCCCTATTCACGATAATGAAATGCAATCGAAATATCGAGAAACTTAACAATTTAAATTCCGTTTGACGAATAGACATTCCATTTCAGAGGATCAAAGAGTTAAAGTAAAACACGTTCTTCATTCGCGATATCGCTTTAAAGTCAAAGCGAGAGGGGGAATAGGCGTAAGATTTTAGCGGCAGCAGCGTTAAGCTAAGCCGTAATCGTCTTATTTCCGTGTTAAATCTCTTCATCTCTTATCCTTGTGCTTCGGGAGTGGAAGGTGCCACGAATACCAAGCGGATGATATGACTGGCACCATTGTTCTCAGCTTATACCCTCTGCTACACGGTTATAAGCCGCCGCCCAGGCAGGCGGCGAGAAACATGCGAATTAAAAGCCGGTTTCCTCAAGATGAGCCGCCGTGTTATGAGATGAGCTTTGACCAACCAGATAGGATACCAGGATAATATTACCGCCATACTAGACGCCGTGATTTCCTACTAACGTCGGTTAACGTCAATCGTGGTTTAATTTGTTATTTGCCTCTTTCCGCGAGACCGGCGAGACGAGAACTTATAAATAAGAAATAATTGCATTTAAATTTTAATTAACTTATGTACATTCAATATTTGTGGAAATGGCTCATAATAATTTTATTTTTCGCGTTATCTAAATGCCAAGAGAATTTGACGGACAATCGACCAACTTCGTTCGCTCAGTTTCACAGACGCGCAAATGCATGTATCTATTTTTCCTGATTGAATCAAGATCTGCTTCCGTACAACAGTGTTGCCTTACAGTAGATCTGATCCGCTCTTGATTTTGAACGACGAAGGTACAATATCAAGTGACAAGTACGCGCTATAAACTAGAGTTTCGCATGAAACTGATGAAACAGTGGATCATGTTGCACGATTATAACATCTTGGTATTTGTACTGGTACAATTAGGAACGTTGAAAAGTGAAAGAAATACAGCATAATGTATTAAATAATATGTAACAAAACTACAACATACACTCTGTAAAGTTTTTTAAGTGTAATAATTATATAATGTAATATTAAATTAATGTTATATTTTATATTATATTAGTTTCTGTGAACATTTTAATATAACGGAACAAGATTATTATTAATGAGATTTATTTTGAGAATTAATAGTGTTGTTTTTTATGAGCTCTAAAAAACAAAAAGTTTTCATAAATATCCCATTATGCATTTCTATAGAAACTTACAGAAATATCAGTATAGTCTTTATTTTATTTTAGCTTTATTATATTCAAAGGTTAACTCGAAGAAAGTATTGTAATCTCCGTATAATGCACGCGTAAAGGAAAGATTAATTTCATAAATGACATAGTTTCTTAATATATTGATGTAGCTAAAGAAAGTTAAGAAAGCAGGTGCGTCTTTTATGCTGAAGATAAGCGCTATGATATAATATACGTGTACCAGGCTAAAAAGTTTACTACTTATTTTAGAAAAGTTTGAGTAAATAATAATCTCCTCTCTTTATTTATTACAGAAGAAGTGAATCAGAAGTAATTAAAGAAACCTAGAGAAAGTTATGTTTATATTTTAAAATAACATACTTATTTGAAAAAAAAATATTATAAATTATTACAGATTATCCAAAAACTAGATATTGGTAGTTCTACGTTAACACTATTTTATTTTCTCTCACTAAAATCGTGTTTAGTAAATTTCGAAAGCTTTTCTTTCACACTACGAGAAAAAAATCTTTATTCGAAACATACAGGGAGAACGAGGAAATCACAGCGAAACAGTACCAGGTGTGTCTTTGAAAGCAGAAAACAATTGCATTCTACGCCTCTCGAAGAAATCTGTCGCGCGAATCGAGATGCCGCTACGACGGAATTCTCCCGCGATGTAAGAGAGTAGTCGGTGGCGCGCCGAAATCGAAATTGCCGATCTCCGAAGGTAATCCGGAACGATTCCGGTAGCATTGTACGTATACGTACCATGTAGGTCGTTCACCGCAATCGTGCTGATTCCTTCTCGGCGATTTCCCTCCGGGGTATAATCCCGGCCCGCCATCGGACGCCATCTCGATCGACCTCTCGACCGTGGATGTCCGCCGGCCGATTATTAGGTCGTCTCGGAGGCTTGAGAGCAACGAGCCACGGATCGACGTGGCCGGTGTACTCGGCGTTTCGTGTTTCTCGTTCGACCGCTTTATGCGCTCCGACGTAGGTAAAGTTTCGCGCTGCACGTTCGGCATCGCCGCGTGCAACGCAAAGTGCTATTGAGAGAATGCCGAGGAGGAGAAGCTTTCGCGTGCCGAATGTGCGGCGAGCGAGATATCAGCACCATGGTTCTCGCCGCAATCTCTTTGTAACGCTGAAGAGCATACCTTTACGCGTGTCTGCCCGATCTACGATCGACAGACGGAAAGCAGTTTATATTTTCTGAAAATTTGCAAGAGCAATTTCGCAAATGTAAATTTACTTAATTAGAACTTCTAATTAATTATTTGTTTTCTCTATTGACACCATGATCGATTTCATAATATTCATTATACGCTCACAAAATTTGCTTTTTACATATTACCGCTTAGATACTTTCACTCACTTTAAAAGTTTAATAAAAATTAGGCTACTTAGACCGTGTAAGTCATTTACGCGTGGTATTTTGCGAAATATGTTTAAACTTTAAATCCACAAAATATGTCGCACACACAGTGGTTCGCGTCTCGCTAATAGTGTGGCTTGAAGATTACATAGCTTTTGGCAACGTGAGCTCTCACCACGAAGCAATCGCCATGGATAGGAGGAGAATCGCCCAGATCCTCTCGCCACTATCTCGCCACCGTCGTTGGTTGGCTCGCCAGTGAAATAAATTTTGCAAATTGCCGCCGGCACGTCCCGTATTTTGCCGCATTATATCCATATACCGACAATGTGAGCACATAATGAGTTCTCCAACAACGAATCGTCGGCTGAGAAGAGTCCTAAAAGTCAGTATTTCCTCCATTGTACGTTGGACAGTGAAGAATCAGATAAATCGTCTGAATCTGATTTGCAATGCGCGCATTCTCAAGCGCGCGTTAAATCGAATATCAATGTAATCGCGTAACGTTGATCTCGGCGCGTAATGGAATGCAAACGTATACAGGTGTACGATAAAAACGAAACGTTTACGTAGCAACGTGATCCATTTGACTCCATGTTGATTTATTTGTGTTTGGAGTGAAAGCATATTTCCGGTGATAAAATAAAATTCTACAGTAAAGTGCGTCAAATATAAGCCGGCACATTGTTGCAGATGTATGAGCGATGAGAAACGCGGCAATAAATTTTCGAGCGATGATCGCGCGATAATTTATCACCTAACGAGACTCCCGAATATATGCCTTCAAGCTGCTTTGCCTCCCCCCGGAAAAAAAACAACACCCGTTAGTTTTGGCGTAGATTATACGAGCCTCGAGACTACGATCCGTCGATCGATCTCGAAGCGTAATCGAAACGTCGAGAGGGGTTCCGCGATCGGATAATCCTTACTGGATTATCAGTCTAGCCTCGCCTTCGGCTCGATGCTTGTTAGACTAATTACTCGTAAGTGGAGCCGCGTAACGAAGCGACCGACTACTCCGAAAACTTTTCGACGAGCAAATACACAGACCGACGCGATATTATTCAGTTGACTCCTCATCTACTTTTTCTTCGTCCTCGTTTTTCTTGCTGCCGCGCGCGCGGCTTGCGCTTCCACCATCTCCCACCGTACTTTATCGGTCTCGTTGCAATCTTCTTTTGCCCAACCGACAATTTTCCCCGACTCACCGCGAGCGCCTTCGCCGAACAACTTTTCATAAGAAGTAATTTCGCGCAGTGACTATCGTTGATGCGAATATATCTACGTATTGGCATGTTACTTTTCGTTACGTCTGCATTCCATTAGTAGTCCACGGCGTTTTACTCTCAAGCCGATTGGTAAAAATCGCGAAAAATAATAAATTTATAATTTTTTAATCTCTCGTCCCTCCGTGGACAAGATTTTAATCTTTTCCCGGATAAATTTCTCGAATATAGTCTTCGCGGCGTCCGTCTCGATGTGCGTCATCGCGACGTAACCATCGCAACCGAGACAAATCGTGATCAGATTTACAACGAGCACCGAGATACTTATTCGAACATTTCGTCGTAGCGCTCGCTCGGGGCAAACTTAAGCGAATAGACAGGATGCCTCGGTGTCGTAGCAGAGAATTATTGTATGTTCCGGGAGGCGGAGATACGCTGAAGCGAAAGTTATATTTTACTTTGTGTAGAAGAGCGTGACGTGTTTTGCCGATGTAGAGATGCGCGCTACTATAATGTGTACGCAGTATCAATAATATTGATCCGTAAGGTTCATATAAGCGAATAACAATCATTTGTCAATGCCATTTGCTATACAATAATTTATTTTCTTATCTCTAGCGTATCGTCGCGTTTTGTTGCCAATGATTTTCGTATTGTCAAAGCCTAGCGTAGCGAAAAAACAGCCGCGGGAAAGCGTCACGAAAATTCTCGCGCGGCGTAATATTATTCGCCATAATTAAAAGTCCACGTCGGTCGATTCTTATCGTTAAATATCGCCCCAACTTTATAGCATTTTCCCTGGCAATAAATGTTTTCGACGAAGCAATCAGCGGAATTTTGCCCGGGCTTTTGTCTCAGGCATTACATGGCGAAGGTGCCGGCGCGATGTAAGCCGCGCTTATCGCCGGGGCAAACTTCAAAGTCGTTTAATGGCGAAACTAATTACAGACGATGTCGCTACACTCACTTGCATGGGCACGGCTCCTGGATTAGCGTGACGTGGCCCTTCCCCGGGTGTCCCCTCCTGCGAACGGCACGCAGCCTTTCGGATGATAACGGGCGGCTTTCGAGTTTCGAGGCCTGGAAATTGAAAAACTTGCGCCGCCGCGCCGTAGTAGCAGTGACCGGGCCGTAATGCGCCAGGAAGTAGCTGTCGTGCACGAGTACATTCGTGACATCGATAATTCCGTCCTCTCCGGCGGCGCGGCGGTACCACGTCATCCCGCCACGGTGAAAATCCATTCGAATAGCGCGATGGGAATGTACTCCCGAATAAAAACGTGTCAGGAATTCAACCGATCGAAACGTGTCCGGAAAGAATGCCGCGAAAGCCACCAGGAAGTATAAGCGATATCGGAGTGTTTTGGCGCATGTGAATATTTTCATATTTTACGCGAGAGCGCGAATCGCACTGCTAAAACGCGGGATACAGATGCGACGATGGATAAAGGGCGGCTAATTGCGTCCGTCTAGCCGGGGCTGGCAGATTGTTAATCTTTTTCTTTATTTTGATTCTCGTCCATTGTTCCCGAGTAGTTTCCGAGTTAATCTTATTTTTCCGCTTGAACTCGAGTAAAACTGCTGATAATTTCGGCGTGGCCTCCGGCCACGCGGGCTTTTAGCGGAATTAACCTAATTACTTTCGAACGTGGAAGCCGTTAAACTGCGACAGCGCTACGCGAGTAATCCTAATGTTTCGCGAAACGGCGCTGTTAAAATCACTGTCTGGAATGCGTCTACATTTCCGTCCGTGTAACCACCTCCTTCGCCATCGACTCGACGACGGTTACCCCGGCTATCGCGAGGAGGGCGAGCGCGTCAGACGCGCCTCAGAGCTTCGTTAGAATTTATTCCGCACTCGTTTCCTGTAATTAAAAAAAGCTCGATTCATCAGCGCCACCGTCTTAGAATTTAATTGCTGTGGCGCTGGAATTTGTTCGCTGGAATAGCAATGCCTCGAGCGAGATGGAATTTTCACCGAGGGGATTGTGTGGGTACCCAGGTACCGCTTGTAAGCGCGGAGAGAGAGATTCTCAGGAGCGGAAGGCAATTGCATTGGAAGCTATACAAAATCCATTAGACGTGATTTATATAACGGCCAAGACAGTTTGTTAATTATTCATAATCCTATTCAGCTTATAAAGCTTCCTATTGCCTTTATCTACATTCCGTCTTACAGGCTAAAATAAATTGTTTTTGTATCACAACCCTCACCCCTGCTTATTCTTGTTCACGCGATACGGGATGTTCAACCTCGCTATTGGTACCATTGATAAGATAGAAGCGAACGCGCGAAAAATTAAAATCTTCTAATTGACGTTTACCGCTATTTTGAAATAAAAAGATACAACTATGTGGTTTCAAATACATTCCGCATTCTAATAGTGTGAGCTACAATTTCCAAGACTGCTGGCTTGGACCAAAAAGTTTTCCCGGGGAGTTTACAGTAACCATAGAATGTTACCGCAACTCATTGTGATTCTTCCGGAAGTCTTGCGCTTGTGCGCCAAAGAAGGTCAGAGGCTTTCTTGTGCGCGCCAACGACTAATTGAGAGACGCGACATAGTGTTGGAAAGACAAGTAACTTCAATTTACCGATATGACCTAGTGCACTGAGAGAAATTGAGTTAGGTTAGTTAAGCTGAATTCACAATCCGCAAGTAGTGAAATTGGAGAAGTGCGTGTGTGTTCCAAAGGAGTGCCTCTCACGTAAACTGCGAGGCTCGTGCAAAGTCTCTGTTAACTCAGCCTGAATAGCGCTCTGCAGGAATCCGTTTCGGCGAACAAATGGTACGACCGCGAGCCGCGCTTTGGGGATGGAGATAAAAAAATATATATTTCGCAGCCTGAGGAAAAATGTAATTTAAAATTTAACAATAAGAAACGGAGAAACGGAAAAAACCAATTCGCGTTACGTTAACGCAACTGTTCGAAACAGGCACTTAAGCGCCGGTGTATATCTTTTGCATTATAAAAGAAAAACTTTTTTAAGAAATACGAACAAACGCTGCATGGTATAAATCAAAAAGTTTCCACGCGTCTCGTTCACAATAAAAAAAAAGAGGAGAAGAGAAAAAGACGAGCGCTCAAGTAAGCAGATAAAGTATATCCAACTCTAATCGACTCCGGCGTCCCTTTTTCCGGTTTCGCCGAGTTAATTAACTCGCATCGTGACTCTTTCATTATCGTAGCGTCGCGACGGGGTGTACATAAATTATGTGTCGTGTTGGTGCGACAATGTCTCGCCCGCCATTTTTGTGTCCTCTGCCAACCTCGATGATTGCAGGCAGCGAGCTCGTTTAAGTATTTATGTGTGTGTGCAGAAGTCGTTAATCTCATCGATGTAGGATTGCCTCGTATAATGATTAATTTTTCTCGACTCATAATAAGATAAAAAACAGCAATTGTGCTGGCTGACTCGCGCATCAATAAAGTAGCGCAACGTCTCTCTGGAATAACTTCGTCCGAAATATCCAATCGAGAGTATATATTCACCGAAAGATCATAAATGTTGTCGCGTCGAAATGCGCCACGAGCACTCCCAGCTATATCAGACATGAAACGTAAAAAATAATGACAGACAATGTATATCCCTGCAATACTCGCGCCTTTTGCAATTTTATAGGAATATGCGGCACGGCGGAGGTAGCAAATACGCGACTACCAATTATGGTATATTGTACAATTGTGGAAATATTACTCCGGAAAACCTGATCATATATTCCCTTCCGTAAAACATTTCGTCGCGCTATAATATTTTTATAGGTCATCTCTTTTTAACATATTTTCTGGAACAGCAATAATAAATCTTAGAAAATAAATTTCTCTTCGCCTTCCCCTCTCAAGAAAATATCGATTAATTGTATCAAGTCAAAGCTCGCTTTGAAAAGTTTCAGTTTTAAAGTAGATCGACACGATATGTCATTAAAAACACATCGACTAGATAGACCTTAGTAGATATTCGTGTTAAAAAATCTCACGTACTGAGCTTTGAAACTCGAGTGAGGTTCCTGAATAGTGACGAGGAGATTTTGCGGAACCGCCTGAAAAAGGAATTTCTACGTGAAAGTTTTCGGAGCCGCAAAAATTCTTCCTCCGCATGCGATGTTAGTGAATCAGATTTGCGAATCGTACACATTATATTTTTCATAATATTAATTTATAAAATAATTTTTTTAAATACAAAGTGATTAATTAACTAAAGTAGTGAAGCTCAATTACTTCTTACATGTTGTAGATATATCTATATATATCGATCTTCGCGGCGATCTTGGACGTATTTTATTAAAAATTCTATATTCTTTCTCATCACTTGTCTTCAAGTAAAACTTTTATGGCTCGAATATAATCTTTTATTACTGCAGCCTCATTCACTTTTATTACCGAGAATCATCTTGTATAAAAATAAAATAAAGCGATTATCCGAATTTATTCCACTTGTAAATGTTTCAAGCATTTGCCGGATAAAATATATAACTTATAATGTCTAGTCTTTCTTATTAAAAGCATTCGAGTGATTCTGCATGTTATAAACATGCATTTGCATCGATTGTCCTTGTAACTTCATCGGTCCATTAAACGCTTGTATCTTTTAATGCGTTATTGTTAAAACACAATCGCATTGTCCGCTTTCGATGGCTGCCGCCATTGACAATGTACATGGCGGATAGCTGACAACAGGAATATTAAAATGCAAAACTGGGTTAGCGTTTCTGTAAATGGTCCATTGCGTATTCGCGCGGGCTAACCGGGTTATTTTTCCGCGAGCATTATGCCGCCCCCACGCGAACGCAACGTTTAACAGTCGATTCGCGTCCGTCGTGGCGGCGGGGACTTTCAGAACAATGTCTGTCCTGGAAACGGCGAGTTTCATTGCGAGAACACCGACAAGGCAGCTCTTTAATCATGGCGAGTATTCAAGCAGGGGAAACTTTCCAGTTAAACAATACGAGATGTTGAAACTACCTTCACTCAAACATTCACGCTTTCTTGACTGTAGCTGAATTTTAATACACCGCCGGAATAACAAATTTTCAATGAGGGCCCATTGTCTGTCGATCGTTTTTGTACGAAAATCAAGGAAAACATCTGCCTTTTCTCCCCTCGAATACATTTGAAAGCAGCGTTTTAATATCAGTTTTAATATCTAATTACATGACACTTTATTTAATTATTGATATAAATAGATTTCTTTCTTTAAAGCTATCTATTATGAGCACCATATATTATGTAACCATCTGAAGCGTCTAGATACCGAGTTGTTTGGTTGCTTATCATTCTAGAGGCAATGTTAAAGAGAAGAATTAAAGAGAATCTCTCATCACGACATATTACATTGTCTTGACAAATACAAAGGTATCAAAAAACACTTTCTGTTTTCCATTAATAATTTTTACGATACCTTTCTGTGTGACGTCAAACGCGATATTAAAGTTCGCCGTGTAGAAAGCCCTCCCCGATCGATTTCGGGATTACTTACCGCAATTTTCCGACTGAAGTTTCGTTTTGGTTACGGAACGACATACACTTTCCAAGTAATACGCGTTTTGCCCCGGCCGGGCGTTCAGCTTCTTTCCGCTTTTTAAGCGGTCGTAACCGAGAGGATTGAAGAGATAGAAAGAGATAGCGGGCTCTTTCTTCGACTTGAGTTTTTCTAAAGTAGTTTTATCAGCGCGGATCAATGTGACCCAGAAAAAACCGCGATCTTAAAGTTATCGATCACCCCGTTCCGTCTTGAGAAGCAGCTATACCCGCGGAGTCTCGTTTTTGAATATTTACGTTGACAAACGCTTATCTATATACTCCTCGCACAGTCGACATTATAGATCGACCTAAATTTAAATGATTTATTACTTACAATTAGTAAAGATTCCTACTTCAAATAAGAATAACTTTTAGAGCGCCTTTCATTTTAATAACAAAAATGATGGTTAAAATGAGTAAATACAAGTAAGTAATGAGGGCAAATAACAAATGAGTATACTTAATCCCGTTTTTCTCCGAAATTTCATGAGTAATCTGGTGCGGTCGATCGCTCTCAAATTCAAGAAGATTTCGTTATCGAATCAATGAACACTCGAACGCGTTCTTTGAAACGGACAAAGAGCATCGGTCGCCAATGGCGCGCGTCGTCCGCGGCGGAGATAACCGCGTGTCCGGATCCGGTTACACGCGTGCACACGCGTTGGTAACCGCGACGCGCCGTCGAACTGTGAAAAATTCGATTCTAGGGTGATAATCGATTATCACTAGTTAGTCCGTCACGTTGTGATACTACGGCGGATAACTGATGTGCGATAAACACATCACCTAATTACTTGCGGTGAATCGCCCCACGCCCCCGACACGCAATGTAGTGAACACGAATGCATAGACATACCTGTTAGCCGGACGAAGTAACGGCCCCGGTGCGCACGTTGCTGCACAAGCTTATCGAGAGCGTTACACGTTCAATGGTGCGCGGGCGCGTGTGTCGTTCTCTTGCACGCATCCGACCGCTCGCTCGCTCGCTCGCGCGCGTATGCGTGCGAACGACCGGGACCTGGGTTTATCGCAACTTCACCGCGCGTATGCTTACCCGGGCGTATTCGAATTATTGTTGATAGTTATATACATCTATTTATACATGGGCACGCACACACGGTATTTAGAAGTACATATAGATGGACCGTGCTGCGTGCCGAACGTGGAAATTGAATGTCGCTACATGGCGTCAGTAGGTGGAAAAGGGAGGACCCGTCGACGGTTCATGCCGCGCTGTAAAAGATTTCTCCGCTCGCATTTTCCCTGTTCCTCTTGCTCTTTTGCTTTGCTTCTGTGTTTTGTTCTCACCCTCGTCCTATACCTACCTGCGCCAACGGTGTCGAGTAACTTTCGCTCGGGTGGAAACTCGATTCTCCTGGCGTCCTAGCGCACACGTGTAAAAATTCGTTTTACGTAAATGAAAGCGGGCAATATAGGGAAACTGGGGTAATATTTCGGCAAAGAAATTTACATGCGGCGGGATTTACCTTCGAAAATATTGCTCCTCCGGCGAAAATTTTGTCGCGCAACAATATTAATTCTTCCTGTCTTATTGAAAAATCTCGATGGACAGTACCCAATGATTTCTTCCTCGATTTCTACAAAGCTCTCAGTTCGAAGACAATGTGAGAAACGTTGCTTATCTACTCCTCGCATAGTCGACATTATGGATCGACTTAAATGATTTATACTTACAAATTAGTAAAGATTTCTACTTTAAATAAGAATAACTTTTAAAGCAATTTTTATTTTAACAAAAAATCCTTGGTTAAAAGATTTTTTCACGCATTTTTTTCTATGAGAAACATATTTTTTATATAACAACGAATCTATGATAGAGTTTAATCTCAATAATCGGAGAAGCACTCAATGTTAACGTGCCGAAGAGTCCGTAATGACAAAAATGCGATCGTTGGTGATGACGATGTAGACGCAGTGTTAGTGTGTAGTCACGCGATCGTGTACTTTTCATAACATTTTCTAAATACGTTGCCGCACTCATGCCGGTCATTAAGCACGAAAAGCCATTTCTGTAAGGTCCCAAGCGACCAGGCATCGCCCGCCGCGCGGGACGAGCTGCGGCCTGCGAATACCATATCGACGTATTGGGGCCATTTCGGCGAGAACGCACACACCGTGCCATCACGCAAGCCGGCTAACGTCCCGTAGCGGTCACATAATGCGCGAGAACATTGATTTAAAAGCAACGCCCACTCGATTTGCATACGTCGCTCGGGTTCTCCCCGAGTCCCTTTTACGCGCTACATTGATGCAACCTGTTATCCCCAAACTGGACGAGCGATGCGATGCTGCCTGTTTCTCGAATGGTCTTGAGCAACTCGGCAATTCGGAGTTACGGCCGATCGTTTCTCTTCGTCGTCCGTTAACAAGAACTGCCTCAAGACCGCTCGGCACGGCTGCGGTGATATTTTCACCGAATCGAATCTCGTTCTTAAGGATGCCCGAACGGTTAACGGCGCGTCTGGATACTTTATCCTCGGTAGAACAAACGAAAAGTTCAACAACTCGTAATTATAAAAGCGACAATTACCTTGTCTCGATAATTCAGATAATTGAATGATAATTCGCAAAATCATTTGGACGCATTTCGCAAGGATAAGTGGATTGGATGAATAAGATGGATTAAGATTTTATCTTTGGAAAAAATCGCGGCGCCGAGAAAGCTTCTGATTTTCAATTCTTCAGGGCCTTCAGGCAATGAAATATTCGAGTGCCGACGTCTTCCACTAAATTCAAGTAATTTCGCCGCGATTTTCTTCCGCTCCTCGCCGAAGACGTCGCGCTAATGGCGCGGTTCGAGCGCGTAACAGGCGTCGTACTTTGCGATATAATAGAACCGCCGTGCCTGCCGTTTAGGGCTGACATTAACAAACTACTGCAAACTGCGGCTATAACGAAAACAGCGAGAAGGGAATGTGCATTAATAATCGGGAACCAAGAAGGACGGAGTTCATTATTGCGCTGTTAGGGCGGGCCGAACAGGGTTATTCGAACGGGGCCATGGGCAACAATTAACGAGATGGCACTTAGAAGTCATGAAATAACAACGAGATACGTTATTGACAATTCCATCTTGATACAATTTATTTAACTGATGTGTTCGCTTTGATAAAAATTTATAATGCAATTTACAAAATCGTTTACAAACGATTGTTAAAAAAAGAAAATTTATAATGAAACACTCTCATCAAGAAACAAACTTTTCATTGGTTACGCTTATTAAATATGAAGCATAATGTAGAAACGTATAAAATAGGCAATCACTATACTTCCACATAGATACAACTTCTATTTGATATTTCCGCCGTAAAATACTTGCATTAAGCGCGGAGATGTACGGCGTAATTTTATGCGCACTTTCTCTCTCTCTCTCTCTCCCTTACGGACGAAGTTGGCAATACCCTTCGTTAAATTACTTCGAAACGCCAGCGTAATTAAATCCCAGCGGACGAAACATTATTCGCCGCGCATTTGCCCCGCCAAGAGACTTTAAGTGACGCCTTTGAATATAATTTATAATTCAATTTCCAGGCGTCCTTACGTGTAGATCGCCTCCTGCAACGCGTCTCCGATATTGCGCCGGACGTCTTCCACGCCGTGGAGCCCGCCCGTGTCAGAGATTAGAACTTCATTATCGTACAAATCGATCCCTCCTCCCGCCGAAAGCGGCGAACGAGCTCTCGGCCGGATAAGGCGGGCACGAAGATTGGAATCGAAAACGCGAGTCTCTTTGGTTAATCTCGGAATGATTTGCTGGCGATTCGAGACCGTTCGACACTTCCCGCGGTCTTTTCCGCGCGGTATAAGACCGAAAAGTTTCATTTCCCGCCCGTCTTCTCCCCCTATCCGAACTTGGAGTTGTCGCACAAAAGTCGCTTTATCTATCTGTCGCCTGTGTGTACCTACCTACGAATATCTACCCATCTACTTTCGTCCAAGGCACAAGCGGCTTGTCTGTCTCTTTAGAATCTGGGAAATGAGATTACTTAATCTCCTTGTTTCACCATCGAAACCAACCGTGAAAATTAAATATCCCGCGTTAGCGGAAGGCGCGCAGTCTTGCGGCGTCGTAATTTAATCGTCGTACCAGCGGCTTCGCCGTGTGCTAATATTTTAGTGCTAAATAACGTCTGGCTGGTACTTAGCGTGGCGTGCGTTGGACGCGCATGTATTGGACGATACGTAGGTGGCGATACATACCGCGCATGATTTATTGCCCTGCTATATACGGGCTGTGTTGGTAAGTACACACTTTCTCTTCTCGTTCCCGTTTAGCGAGACTTGTCCATCATACGAATCGTTTAAATATTTAAGTATAAAAATGAATAATTTCGTTTAGCTGTATTTGAATGCAACTTTCTTTAGAAAACAAAGAACATCTGAAAGATTAAACTGATGCTTCCTGGATGTTCTGTGCTCCATTATTACGTTTTTTCTGTCATGCAATTGAAATCATTGACTTTACGATTCTATTATCAATTCTAGTAAGTTAATCAGTTTTCCTCAAAGATCAAACTATTTTTCTTTCTCTCTTTTATTACAATGCTGTTGCTGTTCTTAACATAGGTGCCGGCTAAATAAATTTTCCCTTAATCTGTCTTTATCGCTGGTTCGTTTACTCTGCCGCAGTTTGTAGAATATCGAAATGGCAGGAAGAGAACGTCGGTTCTTAAGAAGGGGTCATTTCCTTTATCATCCTTCAGAGCTACCGAGTTAAGTAGTTCCTTTCTTTTAAGATAGCGAATTTTCTTCTTTCCCAAGTACGTGATTCAAGCAATTGCCCGCACACATTGTTTGAAGGATTGGAGTGCTTGAAGTTTCTTCCGACTTTATAGAATCTTTTTAACATAGGGACACTAGCTCAAAGCTACTTTACAATTGTGCTAATAACATCATCAAATATACAGAATGCTAGAAATAAATGTAGCCGGCAGAAATAATAAGTTCACATATTAGAAAATATATTCTCAATATGCTGATCGTTTTATACAATAATTTTATGATTGTCAATTTAATTTATAGCACACACAGTGAGCAAAGATTTATGTGGAAATGATTTTCATTTGCGATATTTCCAAGAAAATTCTAATCACATTTGCGTATGATTTCGTGTTTTATTCAATTGGGTTCATTAAATTAATTGTAGTATCGCAAGTTCATTAAACTAATTGTAATATCGCATATATTTCTATATAGATATTATTACAGATTTCTTTACTTTTTACTTAAACTCGCCATTCTTCGTGATTTTGCGCATTCGGCAGATGTAACCCTGTCACCTGTCGTTGAAACGAGCGTTTGCATTCACAGCGTGACACAGAGTGGTTCAACGACGCCCTCACGGGAATATTTCCCTCGGCCATGGTACACAAAGTTCAGCTTTCCGTCCAATGCCGTACCCCCTCGTGTCGTTCCACTCGGTTGTCCGACGTTACTTACATGCCATCGTCGTGTGCCTACACACTCGTGAGTCTTTGTATACCGGTGGCATCGCAGTGGCACATCGCTGGCACCGGTTGCATACAACGCGGATAGATCCCGTATCACCTGTCACCGGGAAATAACCCGTTCTGATTTCGCAGTACGCGCGTGTGTGCACCCTTCACGAAGTAAGTTGCGTAATGTTCGTTTACCATATATCCTCCCGTATATCGTGACATATAAGCGAGAGGCACCGACGAGGCCATGCGCCAGGAAAGTAGCCAACTTTCCGATGTCTCTTTCTCACCTTGGCCAACTCGAATGTATATCTATTTTCTCCCATAGGTGCACGACGAATTGGTTATACGTCGAACACTCCAAGTCTGAATGCAAAACGTAACGAACCGCCATGTGACAAGCGTCGTACCTCCGCTTTCCTCGACACGGTTATTGTTAATTTTCAGGTTGTACTTTGATGGCGGCTACCACATATACCGTCCTGTGTTTCGCGTACGACCGCACCATGCCACAGCCGCTTGTATTTTCGGAGAAATAAACTGAAAATTCTGGGAGAATATTTTTGTCGCGATTAACATTCTCTTTTAACTCCATCGTTAACTCCATTATTAACTCCATTCGAGTCCAACCTGATAATGTTATTATCGTGCGAGAAAATTTTTCCGCTGTTTATATTTTTACATCTGATCGGCCAAGATAAGCCGCTTAACGCACTAAATAGAAACTGGATTAGTAATCCGAGAAATTATTAATGAATTTCAATAGCATTATTTTATTCAAATCAACGCATAGTAATTTTTGCATTATATAATTTATGTAATTTTATTATTTGTTCGATATGTAATTCTATTATTTATGCATTATTATTTTTACGAGTTTGCGCGAAATCTCGTGATAAATCTGTCTTCTACGCAAACATGTATTGATAATTTAATATTATAATTTAACATTATAATAAAATATTATTCCGATAGCTTTGCGTTGTAGCAACAATCTTGGCTAATATTAGTTTTAATGTTAGAATTGGCTTTTATTGTAAAATTCTTAACAACAGTCGATACTGTTCGTGCGCATTTACTTTACGATATTCGTTATCGCTATTTTCGTTCTCTTTTTTAAATTTTCTCATGTATAAATGTAAGAACGGTACGACCTAAAAAATGAGACAGAAACCAATAGAAGATGTCATAGAATGTATTCGCTGTCTATTTTTGACAAAATGGAGCAGCCTCTTTATGGACCGGAGATTTCGAGCTATTGGCGAGTATCATCGCCGTGTGTGCATCTGTATCTGGCTGGCTGTTTGACGTGGCGGAAATTGGAAAACACTGGTTATCGTCCGAATCTCTCGGCGATTTTACGAGCTCGCATCGTAGGCCGTCCTGCCGCGTACCATGCACGTTTCACGGGTATAATACTGATCGGCCGATCGACACGCAAACTTGTCCACCACTTTCGACAATGTTCCACGAAGACAAACAAATTCTACTATGGTGCGAAAGCACAAAATTTATTCAGGCGATCCCGATTTATTTTAAAGTCCAAAGTGGAATACAGAAAGTATCTACGTCGAACTATACAAAATGCGTAGTTTATTATTGGGATATTCATATATAATTTTTTCGTCTCGTCATTCGAGGTATGAAATAATACACATCGACTTCTAAATAGTGTATTACACGCTGAGATAAATAACCGTTATTTTCTTCAGAGAATTTGCTGCGCCCGTTGGAATCCGCGAAGAAAATGTAATAAACGAGTAATGACTCACGTCGATACGCGTTTGCTGACACGTTTGATATTTCGCTTTGGCGATGGGTTAAACTGTACAATAGTATTCGCGATAATTAAATCTGATTGATTTTCCGAATTAATACGGATTTAACGGGTATTAATTGAACTTTAATTAAATTTGTACCGATATGAGACAGACGAGGTATTCATCAATTTAAAATACGATGTAATTCTTCGTCGACATGCAATAGCTGTCCCAGCGCATATAATGTCGAACCATATTTTTATCGCATCGATTATCAGACACGGAAGTAAAGTAAGAGAGGAGGATGATAAATTCGCCGGACAATGACGTGAAATCCGTAAATTGTAGAACTTGTATATATTCGTACGCACATTAAATCCGCATTAAATCTGCATCGCTAGTTTCAATCAAACGTATATCTGCATCGAATGCAACAGACGCGTAGGGATTTAAAAATCAGATAAATGAGCTCTTTTACATCTCTTTTTCCCCCCTCTGTATATATGCACGTCCCGCTATTTCTCCATGATACCGACCGTCGTGCTCAGAATCTCCTACGAAGCGGCAATGTGGAACAATCCGTGAGATACGGACAAGCACGGCGGGGTGAGTTGAAAGCTCGGTTGACCCAGTTCGTTCGCGGTGTTGTTGTCAACGAAGGAGATTTAGGATAGTGGAGAGAATACATAATTATATAATAATACATAAGTTTCTATCAAATATAGAGATAAGCAGCTTAACGAACGCACTAAATAGAAACTGGACTAGTAATCTGAGAAATTGTTAATGAATCTCAATAGCATTATTTTAATTCTCTTAATTGATGCATTTTGTTCCATCAGTTTCTATCAATTTATCATTCAATTTATAATTCTATTATTTATGCATTATTTTTAAGGTGTTTGCGCGAAATCTCGTGATAATTTGAGAGGGCCAATAAATGAAACTATTTTGCACTTATGTTTATTTCAACCAAAGCCAATTAACTTTAATTTCAGTTTAATTTACTTTTTATTCGTTTCCAGTTTGGAGAATTAAAAAAAAATTAAATAAGATAAATTAAACCGAGATTAAAGTTAATCTGCATTGGTAGAAATGGACATTAGTATAATAATTATTTAATTTAATAATTCTAAAATAATTGAAAAAAATTTTACATTTATATATTTAAACTGATTATTTAAACTGATATCTGTAGACAGGAAATTCTACTTATTATTATATCCAAGTGTAATGTTTTTAGGGACCAATATTGAGTTAAAAATACGAATATGACTCAACGGTTTTTAGCAATTCTTTTAATACGATTTCTAAATAAGGATCGAGTATAGAATGTGTTCTCGGCTAGTAATCTATCTTTACAATTGTAATTATATATTTCTTATAAAGTATCTATGTTATATTATTTCAAATGCGTCAGTCGAGACTCGGCTATTCCACTTGCAGTGGTCTCTCTGTGTAATGCATTGTACTTATACATAGCATTGACTACAAAGCAGTAAACTGCATGTATTCAGTCGTTGATAAGACAATAGTCCGGAGTGTTGAATTCGACTAAGCTCATTGGCGGTATTGTTCTTAATGAAGGTCTTTGGTCGAAAGTCCGGCGGTAAGCACGCTTAGGTATAATCTCCAGTAATTGTAGACTTCGCGATGCTGTATGCCAAGGCCTAATAAATAATTACTCAATTGTCTTGCTTTCACGTAATCCGTATTATTTGCTGTACCTAGTCCACAATATTTGCTATAAAACAATACAGAGCACCTTGTTCGAGACACGAGATGTACAATGTACATACAGTATAATAAGTACATAGTAATAGTAATTGTTAAACATCTGCATCGCGTGCTCGCTCTTTCCTTGATTGCTTATGGCTTATGGCTAATTATTGAGAAACCCGTTTAACTTTTTACAGCTAGATATTACAGATTAGTATTGCATCCTAGGGATTAGTTTAGATACTACTGTTAAGAATATTAAAGTATTGGTCATAATACATACATGAAAAATAGAAAGTTGGAATTTACGCATTCCAATTTGTAGCAAAAATACGAGAACCTTTACCAATTTCATGCTAAACTAGCATATCTATTAACTTTGTGAACAACTGTCCGCGAACTTTGAAAGCAAATCCCAGTCAGGTTTCCTAAACAATCGTTAAACAAGGAAATAACTACTTGATTTGCTTGATTTTGGAGCGATTCCCTGCTGTTGCGAGTGATGTTATCTACGGAATTCGCTACAAAGCATCCAACAATGTACAAACAGCCGAGAGAACAGCAAGGGACAGAGACCCCGGGTGCTCCAAAGTCGACCCAGTTCGTTGGCGCTGTCGCTGTCAACGAGGAGAATCTATGACGGGAATGCACCGGCGTATCACTTAGCTGAATTCTCGCTACTCGGGGACCCAGCCGGGAAAGTTCCATTCTCTCACTTTAACGCCAAAATCCTATGAATTATGCGAACATGCTCTCTCGGAGTCCTCGCAGCGTGGGCGACGGAGAGGAATAAGGAGCGGGGTGCAGCGAGGAATCAAATTTTGGAGGCGAGAATAGAAACAGTGGATGGTAAAGTCGGGGGAGTACCGAAGTCGAAGCGAGAGTGGGAAACGCACTCAAAT
The DNA here is from genome assembly GCF_003070985.1 of Temnothorax curvispinosus. NCBI lineage: Eukaryota > Metazoa > Arthropoda > Insecta > Hymenoptera > Formicidae > Temnothorax > Temnothorax curvispinosus. The sequence continues at coordinate 288,594 of NW_020215866.1, read as the reverse complement.
CGCTGACCCGCGGATCGGCCCAGCCGCCACGCGGCGCCGCGCCACGCTGCCACGCCGGTATAAACCAATCGATAGAGCCAAGTTTCTTCGTCGGCACCGTCGCGTGGGCTCCATCGACTCCGCATCGATGGGAAGTCAGGCCAATTACAGCCTCGATCCCGTTGCCCCAGGTATATTATCAGATGGCGCCTCAAAGTTAGCTTTTCATCTCTTCGATTCCGCGGCGAGTACGATCAAGCTTTTCGTTGCCAACGCAGTTTTCGAGGGAAGAAGCGGAAGAAAAAGGAGGAGCGCGTGGGAGGTACGCGAGAAGTTGCCGCGGCTTCTTTCCATCTTTCTTCAACGCGAGGATGCGCTCTCCACTCTCTCTCCTCTGCGGACACGCTCGCTCGTCCGCTCGCTCTTCGGTGCTCTCGACGGAAGTAAGTTTCGGGAGCTCACGGGAAAGCGTGCGGTAGATGGTTGGTTATAACGTTGGAAGAAGGTGCCGAAGTGGGCCGGGGGAAAGAAAACTTGGGCAACTTTCGACCGACGAGTCTAATCGTCGAAGTCCTCACAGTTCCCTCCTTCGGTTTACTTGAAGCGAATTCGCTGCTAATTTATGACGCGAGAAGCGAGGAAAAGGAGAGCGCTCACCATGGATTGCACACGATCGATATTCGATGAGATGCGCTACTATTTCCCGGGGTTAATACCATCGTAAATATATCTATCTAAGTTTTCGCCGCAATTATTCAACCGCCGGATTTAATTACGTTATTACGCGCTTCATGCATTTTTCCTGTAATCAATGTGAACCGATAAGAGTACGTATAGAAAATGTATTTATGTTTTATGCATTTCACGTTCTTTTATTGAAACATATTACATCCACAATGTTCTGTGCCGTAATGCATAATTAATGATTCGCGAAGGGGTTTATTTAATGATAATAATTTGGTAACGATATATTAACAGTATACATAAGAATACCTTCAATCAGACTTGAAGCTATCGCATCAAGACTCGTTAGCGAAATAATTGCAACGAGAACCATCCGTTTACGGATTTAATATAAATTGTAAATATAAATTTTTATTCAGCTTTTACATCAGTCAAAACCAATTAATGGTTATCCCTCGATTAAATTGAGATAAAAATTATTGCCGAGCGAACCCAAATAAAGCATAATGTCTCGATTTAGAACAGGAGAAAAGATTGCTCGGCCATGAGACAAAAGAATAAAGTTGAAAGTCGATTGTACATCATATATCTACGTAGTTAAAGATAAAAATGGCAGGATTTCACGAGTTCACGTGATATTTATAACAAAATATATATTTCCTGACATTAACACATTTTTCCGCTGTCGGATTCATCTAGCCATTGACTTTATTTCATGATAGTGATAAACAAGAATTGGTACGAGTATATTATTATTTTTGAGGTAATTTTGGCACGCATAAATATGTACGCTATTGTCATCTCATTAAAGTTTGTTTCATAATTAATTATATTTAGTTATATTTCAATCGATCGATACTCGATGCGAGTATTATTACTTTTTAGGTATTTCGGCTAGGTCGAAACGCTTTTGTTAGAATTGAGAATAGAAAATAGATCGTTGTTTCTTTGATATCGAAAATAACTTTGTGCTTTCAATGTGATCCGGATAATCTTACTAAACCGACCAAGGTATTGTGCTCTAAACTGTTATAAAGAAGGACAATAGAATGAGGGAAAACGAAAGAAAAATATCAAAAAGATCGAACTATATTATGCCAGTTTTTTATCTCATTTATTATTGTATGATACTATATGAAATTTTTTTTCTCGCTTGTTTGCACGAATAATATTACAATATTACTTTTAAAGCACAATGAAAAACAGAAATATATTTTCCAAATTTAGTTTCTTATAATATAGTACTTATAATACATATATATACATACGTGCTGATCCAGCTAAGTCTTCTGACCTAGTTGTTTATAGGCCAATTTTAAAAGAACGTATAATGATAAAATATAAGCAAAAAATATGAAGGAAAAGTGAAGGAACAATTTCTCCGAAGAAATGTTATATTGTAGAATGTGGACAGATCGTGATTGCGCTGATGTCAAGCGTAAGCGGTTTTACAAATATTATATTTCTTTAATAAGTTTCAATATGTCAACTTTCTATTATATATGTCACGATTATATGTGAATCGGGTATGATGTATTAATATGTCCGGGTATCATGATTAATATTTGGCGATGTTAAGCTTTCACGAGACGTATTATGTCGTTTGATTACGGCGGTCTATTCTCTGATACTGCACTGTTACGTCAATATCCAGTAATATGTTGATATTAGATCTGTACATATACGACAGGTGATCTCTATTATTCCGTGATACCTAATATAGTTTGATATACCCAATATTGAAACATCTTTATAGAAACTTGTTCGACATTCCTGACAACGAATCCGTTTATGATGAACCAGAAACCAGAATTCATAACAGATGGAATTTATTACACTGCCAACCGACCGTTTCGTGCTTCCATGCGATTCGGCTAATCTTGCTGACCCGTTCCGGATAGCCCGTTTACACCGAACTGCTCGTAGGTAACTAGTGGAGTAAGCCGAAGCGAGAGGAGTGTCCGAGACGAAAGAGAGAGAGAAAGGATGAGATAGTGCGCCGCACTCCACATTTCCCATATTATCTTCACGGCGCTTTGGTCTACGTCGGACATGATCCTGTAACTCATATCACCATGTGTCACCGGCTTAATCTAATTCACGATCGTTGTCCGTCGTAACTCATATCAGAATAATTGCTCGATCGATATTTCCAGCGCGATATCGTACGTCACGTCATACCGTAGCCGTATACGCGACATACGTACAACTTTGGTGGCTCGATAAGACCACGAAGATTTCATAAATTTTGAGAAACTGTTACTCTTCTAAATGGACTAAATAATTCTCTGTTGTTAAAATTTCAAACGTTCACAGGCGACACGTATTTTAACGTGCTGTAAGTCAATTAAAGTGATTAAATCTGACGAGAAATTTCTATAATGAGTATGATTACGCAATAAAAAAGGGAGAAACTTAATTGACTCCCAACTTTCCCTTAATCTTCGAGAATTATTTCTATTAGTCTCGTTTCTCTTTCTTTACGACGTAAAAACGTCGAGATAGTACGACGTAAAAACGAGAAAAAGAATTGATAAATTTCTGTTTCTGTAGAAGGAAGCTCGATGAGCTTTTCATGATTAGGATGTCTGGCAAGAAAATTTCACAACTCTCGCATCGTAATATTAGCCCGGACGCCGCAGTTAAAGCTTGCAAAGATATTGGAGTGCTCATTTTTTCTAACCGACATTCCTCCCGCGCTGATTGATTGTGACGGATAGCTCGTGTTACCAGAACGTTTTTCCGCACGAGTTGCTGTGTGCACATGTTGCCGCGAACCCTCACCGCCAATTTAATCAGTTATATGCTGCGCCTCGCTGTGCCGTACCGTCAACCAGTCACACTACTTTTTCACTTTTAGCCGAATGAATCTATATAGTTTATCATTCGCCGATCCGTTCCATCTATTTGTGACAATATTGTCTCTGCAAATGACGTGTACACACCAGTCACGCGTTTTTTTTATCACGGGAAAAGTTCATTTTAGTAATACGCGCGGAACACAACGCGTGATAAAAACTGTATTATTAATATTTACTGCATTTTGCAGGATATTACATGTCACAGTTGCACGCTGTAGCTGCGAGTATATGAATCTGATATTGAATTTTCCGTGTCTTTTCTTATCATTCGTATCATTCATTCGCAGCATGCAAAATCCTTTCGTTTTAGAGAAAGAATTCGTTTTAAATTTTATCGTTTAGAATAAAAAGTGAGAACTATTATTATTACCGCCGTGAGTTGTTGCTAATATTTACGATATTTATTAACATGACATATAAGTTTTGCAATAAATTCAATTTCTTTTATCCTTCGATGACATTCGTCGCCGTTTTTTGTATTTGGCGGTAACAAACAGTAATAGAGCAGATGTGAGAATTATCTCTCACTAGAATATAAGCGACATTGGTTCACGATGCCAATAAATCCCTTTTATTACGACATTTCAGCAGCGATCCGCTGGTTCGAATGACTCGCCGTAATCTTTGATGAGTTTCATGTGCTGAATCCATTACTCAAAGACGATTGTCTGATTTCTGTTGCCACCACAATTCTCGCTAATAAAAAATTAAATCTATCAGTTAATACTCTACACTGTTGGAAAATTTGTGTTAAATATAACATAAATCACATGTCCCAAACGGTCCACTCATATTTTTGTGTTAATTTAACATAATATGGATGTGTTAAATGGTAACATCGATATTATGTTAAAATATTTCAACAGAAAAGAAATGTAATTCTAATCGTAATTTGAGATCAATTATGTGTACAATTAACATAACCTATATGTTGAAGTTAAGATTGTAAAGTTAATTGTAAAATAAAATCAACACTTTTTTTCTGCAAATTTTTATTCCTACTTCTGTTATAGAGCAAAATCAACTCTCTTTTTCTGGAAATTTTAACACATTTAATAAATACATTCAAATTGTGTTACTTTAACATATTTTTTAAATTATTTTAATAATTTTACATTTTAAATTTGTTAAATTTGTTAAATTAACATAGCAGGCGCATATGTTAAATCTGCACATGTATGTGTTGATTATTTTACACAAAAATTTTAACAAGGACCTTTTTTAACAAAACTACAAAAGTTTTCCAACAGTGTATTTCTATACAATTTATACCATTGATGGCGAAGAGAAATGATAACATGTAATAGTTCTCGCATTATGCTCAACGAAATATATTTAATATGCACATATATTTGATCCAGATATTTTTGAAAAATTTATTTGAAGTTTTTTTCGACAGAAAGTGTAGAGGTGTTTAATTAAAATTATACTCACGTGGTATTCTTAAAATTTAAGATGCACCGTGAGATCATAAAGTAATAAACTTTCTGAGAACATGCAAATTTGCGTTATAACGTTGGCTTAAGTAATGCACGATTTACTCTTTTCACGACTAACAAGGATACAAGTCGATTAAAAAATTACTTTTTTACTATTATTATGCATATTTTGCATTTTTTAACTGCAAATGAATATAAACTCATTTTTTTTATAAATGTAACTTTTTGCTTTTATTTTTTTATTGCTTTTTTCTTTTTTTGTCTTTCTTGCTTTTTTATATATACAAACTTCTGTAAGAGAATTTGTTTGAAATAATATTGAAAAAAAAAAACCCAATTAGACATTAAAAAATATAATTTTCACAACACCTCCACGGAAAGTCCGACTTTCCATATGCCTGTAGAGAGGGTCAAAAGTGGCCAAGTTCACGCCAAGGAGGAAAGTTGTTACTTTCCGCCCGCTAAATAGGGAGGAAAGTTGTTACTTTCCGCCCGCTAAACAGGGAGGAAAATTGGTACTTTCTGCCCCGCATAGCGGGCAGAAACGTACAACGTACACAAAAATTATAAATATTAATTTTAATAAATAAAAAAATAATTACTATTTCAAAAATTACTTGTATTAAAACTACCGATTTGGAATTGTATTTTTGTAATAATATCACTAAATAATGAGATAAGTAAATTATACTTATTTACATAATATCCTTAAATAAAATCCTAAATCAATCAGATTTAGTGCAATAAGTAAAATTATTTATATATATTATATATTTTTTTAAATTTTATTATTTTAATTTTGTGTTATGTGAGGGGGGGGCTTCGCCCCTGGACCCCACCAGGGGCTTCACCCCTGGACCTCGCATCACTCTCTTTTTCTCTTTCTATTTAACTATATACACGCGCGTACAAACTATACGAATGGAACATCAAACGCATACACTCTACAGGCATTCAAAAGTCGAACATTTCCGTAAAGATGAAAATATGTGAAAAATATCGTGTGCACCTCGGTTCGAAAGCTTTTTCAGACTTGTGTGATTTGCCGCCCGAGCCGAAGGCGAGGACGGCAAACTTCACACTCGTCTGAAAAACGCTACTTTCGCCCTTTAGTGCACAATATACTCTTCTCTCAGCTTCACTGTTTTAAATTAAATTGTTGAATTTTGTATGCGTGCGTATTCAGTTACTTAAGCGAGAAATATTCGCGCGAATCAACATCTCGCAACCAATTAGAAGCGATTAAAAAAAATTTCATTGATAGACACATAAAAGTGTGTAAATAAAAATGAGAAGCGAGGAATGCTTGAACTTTTCTGCAAGTTCCGAGTACCCGGCCACTCGAAAAGTTTTTAGCTGGCTGCGTTTTTAGCTGCCATAGTTTCTCTCCGCCGCACCGCGCCGCGCAAGTCGCGGGTTTCTGCAATTTGCGCTTGCAACATCGCTTCAATTATAGGACAGGCAGATTCACCGCTCATTAAAAGTGGAGGAGCACTGGGGCTCCGTTCCCTCCGGTTTCCTCCTATTCTCCTCCCCATCTCCGATTCTGCATTCCGTGAGATTTCTTCACCCTCCCTAGCCAAGATTGTTCCGCAACCTTATTACTTTCGATCCAATGGAATAGACCGACTCTAGATAAAGCCAAAAGTTATTTTTCATATGTGTAAATAATAAAAATGTTCAATTGTATTTCTCTTTCTTGTTTTTTTTTTTTACGACTTTTATTATGTCAGCTTTTGAAATAATGTATAGATTATTCAAAATATAGTATAGGAACGTCAGAATAAATAAATACTGACAATTTTAGTCATCGAATTTTATGCCTAACAATAATTTTTGTACATCTTACACATCCCGTTTTTTTATGCTTTCGAATCATGCGTCTGTAATGCATAAGTGATACAATTTAATCTTTTTTGTATGAAGTACTTATCAGCATCAGTAATATTAATTTATCTATAATAATGTGATAGTACACATTTCCAGCTTCGCTATAAAACTGTGTTTCAAGACCGAATAGTAATTGGTGCGTGGTTCTAAAGCGGAAATAAAAACGGAATGTAATAAAATTTACAAAAATTATTAAATATAAGCTCTCATTCAATGAAATAAAAAATATTAATATTGATTTATTTTATATTATACGTATATTTGGTCCATATTTATTTATTAAACTGTAAGAGATTAGTTCTGTGATTACATACACACATACATACATATACACACATGCACGCGTGCGCACATGTGCATAACGCTATTTTAACACAAATATATATTTCAAAACGCTGTTAAAAAGAATTAATTTTTGTGGAGCTCGCGGAGAGAGCGATATCATCATGAAAATGCAAAACGTTATAAATTTATGACGTCATATAACATTCATCCTTTACGCAGTAAAAGCAGTCTTGGCGGATTCAAGATGCACCACGACAAATTCATCTCCGAGTTTCCGTCCGTATCGTAGAAAGTCCGAGTTGTTACGTTAAATGCCGAGATGTAGACGTTAATAAATTGCAAGAATTGCCTTCTGGGGGGAGGAATATTTTCCAGAGTACAAGGAGCAAGCATCGTGTATATATTGTCGGACGCCACAGCCCCACAGGTTCATTCGTATACGCAAAAGGGAAGAGAGGGAAAATTGAAAAGGAACCGAGGAAAGATTAATGAGCATTTCCGCGCCTCGACTCTTGTCATTTCATCTTTCGTCTTCCTTTCTATCTCTCGTTCTCGCTTTACACATATCCGTATAAAAAAATGCCCCTCCACATCCACTAGATTTTTAAACTATACCATTTGATAAAGTGGTCGAGAGAACATGCACATGGTCATCGATCTACTTTCAAATGAACGAAGTACTGTGTTAAATATTGAATAATTTGACGCGACAATAGAATCGCCGGAAGTGCTGTTAAAAAATTAACGGGTCCATATAGCGATAGAATATGCAGGACGTTCATATTAGATACTGTGCATCGACTGAAATAACGGATTATCGACAGGTAATCCTTCGCGGAAATGTAAAGTTATTAATGCGACTGAACATTCCTGTGCATTAACTGGATTCTCGATTTTAATGATTTACAGATTTGACATAGTCGACAGTTGTAACATATATTCATATCATAATTATCAATATAATTAATCGGTAATTTGAGATCGTACATTGAAAGAAATTTATTTTAATTAATTGTTTACACTTTCCAAAATTATTTAATTAAAAGAATACATTCGTACATTACGAAATGAAAGTTCTTCGCTCGGAAGGCCATTTATAACTCCAATGACTGTATGGAAGCGCAGTTTTTGATGGGAAATCTGTCGTATAAATCGGATAAGAGTTTCTTAGCTATTTAGGTCATAAAACGATAGCAAAACGTGGAAAATAAGGACCAATACGTACCGTTCGTCGAGATAGATACTCTAATCCGATCCGCATATATACGAGTAATACGCGGTGAATAAGCTGAAAAGGATTTTCGCCGGTATAGGAATTATTTATCATCGCGGATTATGGTAGCTCTCGCCGGCTATTAAACGGAACGAAAGCGGCAAGGCCATACACGCAACGCGGCGGAAAATCCCATTGAACGCGCGCAAATAAATGTGTTTACAATTTTCGCGAATAGGACTGATTATTATCCTCTGCGAAAACCGTACTGCTGTTGCAAAAAAAGCATCCCCCAAATCTCTCTCCCTCTCTCTTTCTCTCTCCTTCCCTTTCCCTCCTTCTTCCTCTCTTTCATTTTGTGCGTTATACACACGAGAAAAATATAAAAATTAAAAATGACGAGAGAAAAAAGTGAATTTATAAATTATTCATAATTAATTATTTTTATTATCCAAATATATATAATAACGAAGTTATGTAATAACTATTATTATTTGGTTAATTAATTTTAATTGTTTTGCTCATATTAAGTTAAATCTCTTTGAATTCTAATGAATTATTTTATAATAGCTTAATATTTTTATTTAATCTTTATGCTATAGTATCACAATTCTACACTGTTGAAAACAGAGGTCCTGTATGTTAAAAAAAGTCCTTGTTAAAATTTTTGTGTAAAATAATCAACACATACGTGTGTAGATTTAACATATGCCTGCTATGTTAATTGAATTTTACAAATTCAAAATGTAAAATAATTAAAATAACTTAAAAAATATGTTAAAGTAACACAATTTAAACGTATTTATTAAATGTGTTAAAATTTACAGAAAAAGAATGTTGATTTTACTCTATAAAAGAAGATAGGAATAAAAATTTACAGAAATAGAGTGTTGATTTTATCTTACAATCTCAACTTCAACATAAAAGTTATGTTAATTGTACACATAATTAACTTCAAATTACGATCAGAATTACATTTCCTTTCTGTTGAAATATTTTAACATAATATCAGTGTTACCACTTACATCCATATTATGTTAAATTAACACAAAAATTTGAGTGGACCGTTTTGAACATGTGATTTATGTTATATTTAACACAAATTTTCCAACAGTGTATGTATTGCCTGATTGGCTTTAATTCTAATTAATTTTAATGAATTATTTTATAGCAGCTTGATATTTTTATTTAATATCCTTATACTATATATCACAATTCTATATGTATTGCCTGATTATGTATCGTCATTATGTAATTTCTTTATGGGGATTATCTGATGTCATTAGTATCTATATAATAATCGGCAAGACACATCATTGCTGTAGTGAAAGTACTAAATTTAAAAGAGCAAAGAGAAGTGTATAAATTATATTTTATTAACAAAAATATACACATAGGTTACGGTTTTGTGAACTCAAAGCGCGCGCATTTTGCGTCATGCAAATCTGTACAGAAAAAAAATGGGGTAACGTGAGAGAATGCAATTGTAAATTGCGAAATACATCGAATGGCAGAACGAAAAAAAAGAAGGAAAAATAGAACAGGTCGCAATGCGCAAAAGGACCAGTAGCGAACTGCAAATGTCCGATTGGTCATAAACAAAAAATTGAAGCCTGTTGCGATGCGAAAGTTCATGAATCTTTGTCGGAACTGTAATGTCGGACGAGGTTGTGAACGCGGAAGCGACTGCATTTTTAATTTAGTTTCAATCGAATGGTTCTAACGCGTGTTTTTCCGAGCATATCGTTCCAATAATATCTCGTAGAATCTTTAGATATAAAAAAAGATATATGACATGGGAAGAGAATGGAAAATTAGAATGGCAAATGGCAGCAAATCCATGCATGAGCAACGAAATATTTCTCGTGCTTAAAAATGCAGTGGAATAAACAATACCAAATCGCGCGCGCGATCAATATTGTACCATCACGGTTCTATGTATACGCTTCAAAAATTCGAGCGTTATTACGGTACCTACGTGTTGTGGTTCGATGCAGCGCGAAAATCCCAAAGGAACGCTCAAATTCTGGCTGCACACACTGTGCTTGATTCCGTGCTTGATGTTGTTACGCCGTGCGCCGCGCCCGCGGAGAATTTCCGTATTCGTTTTAAACTCGCAGCTTCTGGTAGCGGTTTTGAAATTACGCGTCTCGTCACCGTGCTAACAGTCCCTCCCTCTGTCTTTTATTGACTAAATAATTAATACATTAATCATAGGGGTATCACCAGAAAAAATCCGAGCAAAATGTCTCATCATTTATAGAAGCGAATTCGCTTTTAAGACTTTCTATAAAAAATAAGTCTTTTATTATTTATTTGTATTATTAATGTGATTTAGCCTTTTAACTTTAATTGTACCTATTCACCATCGATCCTATTATTCGCATGCGTTACAAAAGTAGTGGGCAGAAAATTATAAAACGCTTCTATTAATACAAGCTTTATTATTAAATATTTTGTGAAAATGAATAGTTGTTGGAGCACTTATTTTCCGCGATAAATCAACACGATCATATTGCGCTACAATGATATGCCTAAAATACCTGAATCATTTTATTTTATTACTTCATTCTACGATCTAATTTCATTCTGTTCTATACCACAAAATTTGACTACCTCTCCTCATATTTCAACACACTTCTTACAAATTTTGCACATATATGAAATTAGCCACTTTAATAATTATAGACATTATTTAGTCAATTAATTATATATGAATTTTTAGTTTATTTATATTTTGCAATTTACATTATTGATATGTAAATTAGTGATATAAAAATCGAACTTAAATCGCGCGGACTCTGAAATGCTCAACGCATCCGAGATGGAATTGAGCGTTTAATTAGAATAGTTAAAAAGAGAGAGAGCGAGATAATTGGATTCCTGAGTCGTTTTTCTCGGACAGTAGGAGAGTCTCGTTCATTCTCACTCATCCGGCAAGCAATCTCTTAACCTTTCATTTTGTCAGGCAATATGTGAATGTATCCATTCTCGAGTTGCAAGCATTGATTTATTCTCTTTGATGAGATTTATGTACCCGGCTATTTTTTATAAACGAAATTGCTAAAAAAAACTTATTGAATAATCATAAGTTCGCTATACACGGAACCGTTTTATTTTATAATTGACCCGTGCGCTTATATGAGAATAAATATAATAGTTTTTTAGAAAGATAATTATATATTCGTTTACTCAGTTTAATATGTATCTCCAAGTTGATTACCCACATATTAGATTCTATATGTAGATCCAAAAATTAAAATCGTAAAGCAGATTTTATTTTAAGATATTGCACGTATTAAATTAAATCTTCATTTGAATTTCCTCTATTTGAATATATTAAACACTTAGAATACAATAGGTAAAAATAAGCCATTCGTGGTAAGAACATTTACATAGACTTTATATCGGAAAACTTCGATATTCAAGATAAAATCCAATCAGTCGCATCGTCGTTTATAGACACCGGAAAATGGAGATTATGAGAGAAAAATATCGGCATTTGGTTATCGTTAGTAAGATAATAGCTACTTTTTAACTTATAGGTGCATGCCGTAATATATAGCACCTGAAAATAAATTCAAATCATAATCGCGTTATCATAAATTTCAATATTGTTATAGAAATTGTTTAAGCGCGTCTACAAATTTGTTATAAAAAACGTGTATATTAAAATATTTGCAATTTTATTAAATGACGAAGATTACTGCAGCAATTTTGTGTTTATTAATATTGGGCAAAATTTTCATACTTCTTGCAAAAATAAATTTACATTAATAAATAAATTTAATTTGGTATTCGATTGGCAAATTTAGCATTCTTTTCCATACGATAGGGAAACGATAATGCGGTTATTAAAATAATCATGTCATTATGCTTAATATGTTTTTTTTTAAGTTTTTATAAATTAGAAAATATATTTTAATAAATTACAAATTATATACTTAATAAATTAATTTTTTATTGGCCTATGATGTTTTGTGGTATGATGTAATATACGCAAGAGTAATCAACAAATAGATTCAGAACTAATACACAAACAATGATAATTCCGCAATGATCATTTGGCTGGTACGTAACGAGTAAGTTCTACGCATTAAACCATTACTCTTCTGCGTAATGCCGAATTGTTTCGCGTCAAAGGATTTGGAGAGCTTTTGGTCTTCAGCGCCACGAAATTGTCGAAAGCGGGCAAGCAACGAAATTCGCAATTTGTATACCCTTTACTTTCTTTTAGTTACGTTTCATCCGCTTTGAATCGCATGAAAATTAAATGGGGCTATTGTTATTACGCGCTTTGAGCTTATAACCATCTTTCAAAAAGCAAGGCCACCAAATTACGAGCTGTATGAAATATATCAAGAAAATGAAACATTTGTCTACAGTATATATATGTATATAAAGAAAAAATATATATATATGCATTTATTTATTAATCTTTTTTTTAATAACATATATGTTTTTTCTTTTACTCTGCTGCAACCATTTATCATGGGAAAACATAATATGTAACAAGAATATTTTTTATACATTTGATAATGTGATGATTGTTTAACGTGCTTCCGAAAACGAGCATTATTCATACATTCATTATATCTTTATTTTGTTACTTCATAAATTCTAAATCTGCAAATTTTAGATACGATATTTTTTTCACAAATTCGCACGAAATAACGCTGACTCGCACAATATCACATATAACTTCAGTAAAGAGCGTATATTATTTTTGCTTTTGGTAGAAATGTTTCATAGAAGGTAGAGATCGGCAGATTCTATATATCGGCACGGATCTTTCCTCTACGCGCTTTTATCCCGAAGTATTTCGCGCGAGTAGATACCCGGCATTCTATATGGGAAATCGTGACTTCGTTTTAAATTCTCCGAATGCGGAGTAACGTCGTTTCGGAGAGAAATCGCCTTTTGCCCTGACAATAAGAAACGGAGGGTAGAGGAAGCCCTGGCGTAAGCCTGGCGTGTCTCTCTACGTATTTTGACCTCTACATTTTGCACGTATGTACATTATATTGATCTTGGCGTCCAATCGATTTCATCGGCCGTTTTTGAACGCGAAATTATAATACTATACTATACTATAATAAATTGAGCTTTACGTGTCGTGTCCATAGCCGTTCCACGGCCTGCTTGCGGTTAATACGGTGAACTGCGATGAAATAGATTTTGCCAAATGTTTGCACATGTATCCATATAATACAGCTATGTACACGCAACACATTTAATACTATTGAACGGTTTAACTATTTGCGGATATTGTAAACGCGCTATACGTATGTACTCTGCAATATCGTGCAGGCAAAATAGGTATCATAATAATGCGCACAAAACATATTTCTTGGTGATATAATTGGATGCGTTAAGTTACGGTCTACTTGATTACGATCGCAATTTCAGAAATTATTGTCGCAATTAAATTTATTTGAATTGCGTCAAGCCAAATTGAATTAATGGTTATTTATTCACTCCTATCTCAATATTGCGTATCAAATTACTGAATCAAAATTAGTATACAATTTCAAAAGCACAGATCTTAATATGCAAGTATTTGTCCTAACAAACATGTAACAAATACTTGTAATAGTCAGATGAAGAAGAAAATGTAAGTCGTAAATAAACAGTTTTCAATACAAAACAGCGCGCGCATATTTTCTCCCTTTTATAAAATTAAAAATCATGTACATGACACATGCACCTTCAACCGAAGAGAGTGCGCGTAATTAAACTATAAAAGCTTAAGGGGATCCTGCAGCCGTATGATTTACCGACATTATCGTTAATCAATGGATCTTTTAATTGGCTTTACAGAATTGCAAGTTTTTGGTCTAAAATTAAAGTCCGCACAAAAATCTAAGGTGGAAAACGCGATTTTATATCAAAAGCACCAAAAAATTAAAAATATTACTTATTGAGGCACATACACAGCTGTCACCTGACGACAATATTTGCTTAAAACAAAAATTCTACAATTTATACGTACATAATGTTTATCATCCACCCTTGGGAAAACATGTAGGAATAATATCGTGTAAGTAGAAGTAAGATTTAATGCGTACAAAAAAAGATCCATCTAATAATTATTTTAGTAATGCAAATACGGATGCAGGATGACAAGAAGAGCAGCAACAGTAGTTGCCGGATCTTGCGTAAGATGGCGAGCAATCGAAAAAAGGACAAATGTCATTTCGTTAGACAAAGACAGATATAGGGAAAACAAAATTAGAAAGGTTGACATTATCGACATCGAGGAAGTTCGCCAGTCACTGCAGGATCCCCTTAAAGTTTGCGCAATTGTTTCAGTTTAGTCTTCTTACAAAAAAAGAGTCTTCCCTGATTTTGATGAGCTTTTCATGTTGTTTTGAGGACAAAAATAAGGGATACGTTTTTTTTTATACATGCCCAATCATATATTTAGGGGAAACACCCCTTTGAAAAAAATCGGATTTTCTCTCTCGGGGCGAATATCCCCGAAACTAGATAGATAGATAGATAAACTCCCCGAAACTATAAAACGTAGAAAAAAGTTTCTTAAACAAAAGTTAAATGGTTTAATAAAAAGTACTTTAAAACAATGACAAAATTTTTTTTATTTTTGAAAATATTTCCACCACTAAACATTTTTGTCATTGTTTTAAAAGTATACTCTTCAAACCATTCAACTTTTGTTTAAAAACTGTTTTGTTTAAAAATTTTTTTTCTATCTTTTATAGTTTCGGAGATACTTGCCCCGAAAGAGAAAATCCGATTTTTTTTAAGGGATTTTTTTACAGGGTGTATCACTTCCTAAACATGCGATTGGGCACGTATAAGATAATATGTGTCCTTTATTTTCGTCTAGAAAACAGCATATTAAAAACTCATCAAAATCGGAGGGGGACACTTCGGACCCTTTCCTTGTTAGTTGCTTACTATACATATATACAGTGACTAGCAAACTTTTCCAAATAACGCGATTTCTTCTTACGCGGAACGTATCTACCACACCAAAAGAGAGTTGAGTGTACTCATGTAAAACGATGTTTTCAATGCTCTTGATAACTAAATTTGACGGCAGTGTCCGCGAGTGCCGGTAAAAACTCTAAACACCGTAACGCGCGGTACGTCGAGCAGCAATTCTTATACACTGGTTTATGCAAAGTAAACCGAGACCGGTACCTCCTGAGAACGAACCTGTCGCATCGGATCGCCGTACTGCATATTTATGATGTTTTTGCAATGGCACATCCACTGGAAACTATAAGGTTTCTGAGCGTTATCATATTTTATGGGGACGATCCATCCTTGCTAGCGTTTGTTTTTGTTTCTATCACCGTCGCGACGAACTGTTTACCGCTGAAATATATTTGTGTATACTCGCGGTACAATGGAACGGTGGCAAATAGTTTTGTTGGAAACTCAAATAGGGATTTTTCTGGTCGCCGGAAATATATCGCCGAGAGGGTACTTCGGGGTGGCAAAGCGATGGACGGTGGCGGCGTATCGAATATTTCTTTATGTTTATTTAATTGTTTCAGTTTTATTTGAAGTCTACTCACAGAATGATGGAATGTATTTCTTTCAAAACAATACTAATTTCAATCAGTGTAACAGCAATATATTTCGTTGCACGATTGACTTGTGCAGGATATTAAGTTTACAAACGAGAAATGAGAATATTTCGATATCACAATTTAATATAATATCGTTTTATTATACGTAAATTAAATATCATGAATCGACATTATTATATATACACAGATCTGGGCAATTTGCATAGAAATTTCAGTGATTTAAATATATATTTTTCGCAGATGATTGTTAACGTAGTAACTTCATAACAAAAAAATTTGATGAAATAATAACTTCTATGAGTTTAGCATAAAAAAAGAAGATATAAGATAAATCTACATTTTTCAGAATGCTTTAGAATAAGCTACCTATTCACATGTTCATTCGTGTATATATTTTGTATATGCATCTTCCCTGTAGCTATTCTTCGCATATTTACAGATTTATTCGCAGAAAAATTAACGAAAATAATGGTATAGCTGATAAAAAAGAAAACGTGTGATGCTTTCATTTCAAGTAATTGTAGGAACCTGTCACAGAAATTAGCATCATTCCGTATTACGATATTTTAATAGTAAAGGTATCGAATTGTAAATCAGCACTCGCTTGAACGCGTCGATAACCGTCAGAATGCACTAGTCGGATGGCGCAAAACCGTCTCATTGGGTAGCTTCGAAGAAATAGTTCCGAATTCGTCCCGTTGCGCGGACGTGACCACCGAACGGACGTACATCCTGAATTTCGGCGGAAATCCAGGTCGCCTTATGGCTCCGCACCGGAACCCCACAGAATCTTATCGAGGTACGTGAAAAGCAAGGGAGGCGGAACGTCGTCGTCGTCGTCGTCCTCGTCGTCGGTACGTACGGGCGCCAGATCGGAGCACCACCTTAGTGGGGCGACGAAGGGGTTGAAGTATAAGCGGTCGGCGGTGGCCACGGGGACGCGCGCAAACGGGGGAGGGCAAATGCGGAGTCGAAAGGAACTTAAACGTGGAATAACGTCGAATAGGCAGCACTCGTCCGGTGCTTCGAGCCGTTCCGCCGATTTAATAACGTAAATTGTGCGCCGTTCGCTTTAGCAGTTCTGTCACGAATTTTTCTAAAGCACACTATCGAGTGTTCGGGTTCCTGCCGAGAATACAGAGATCTCGCCTTCCCAGACCAGTACCGTGCACGACGTCTCGCCTAAACCTTCTCCCCCGCCGTCTCTCCCGCATCCCTCTTTCACGGTACCCTCTCTTACCTCTCGCTAGGTCTGCTCTTTTTATTTTTCCGCCACGCTACCGTCCCCCCTTTCTCTCTCTCTCTCTCTTTTTCTCGTTCTCTCCTCTTATATATTATATATTTTTTTCTCTACACTCCACTCTTCTCCGCCCTTGTACGTACGAGGTGACAGGGCTGCGTCGACGAAAGCTAAACGACGAATTTCGCTCCCGTTCTTACGTGACTCGCATTCCCGTACCCGACCGGTTAATGCGACCGCCGTAAGATTGGCATGGCTGAATTTCCCCTCATGTACTCTCTCCGCCGCGCACCGTCAAAACCATTCTTTCTTCGTGGCCGTCGAGGCGACTCGAGGAAAAGTCGGGGCGCGGAAAGAGAATCGGCTCCGTAATGCCGACGCTTATATGATATACCTTGAATCACGGCACAAAGAATGTCCCGACGGGCTTCCCGACTCCGCCGCGTAACTCTCGATCTCTACGGAATGGAAGTTCTTCCGGCGTGCGCGACGCGCAAGGAAGCGCGCTCGCGGTTGATTCGCGGCACCGTTCTTGCCGGTCCTTATTTAATTTAATCTAACTTACGCTCGGGACCGCGTAACTAGATTTTACAAACCCACGAACTTCGTCGTTCCGGAAACGATTATTGTATTTCCCTCGGAGGTACTGCATGGCGTAGCGCGCGCTTCATAAATATTGGAAATCTAATAACGCTCATTCCCCTTTCCTTGTTATAAGAGTCTCGGTTTTTTTCCTCGACAAGAATGAAACGAAAAGGTCGCGCGAGGGTCGCGCGAGGAGAAAGAAAGCCGGGCACAGCTAGAGAGAAAGAGAGAGAGGGAAGTTCAAAAAGGGAGATATAGTTTTAAAAGACGCCCCGGTGATGCGTATAAATAGGGAATTCCTAGCCGAGGACATCCGTTATTTGCATGTGAGTAATGAACCCGGGCATGATGGGGCTGAAGATGAGACAGGACACGGTCGTGGCGGCGCCTTAAGGAGAGCTAAGGGATAGCGGAGGACGCGAGGGATGAGACATCCCTGGTATCAGCGCCCGCCAGACGCGATAATCTCTCATGTATGAAGTGTCGTTTAGCCATCCTAGCGAGGTTGTTCCTATCCACGCTGTCCCTCGGTCTTTCTTACGTTATCCGCCCGTCTCTCATATTATTTGTCGTTCCTTCTCGCGCGCTATTCATCTTCCGCGCCTCCCAGCCTAGAGCTCGTTCCAACCGCAAGCCGTTTTCTCTACCCTACGACGCTCAAGTTTCGCGAGTTTCTCCAAATAAAAGGAACGCGGAAAGTTCCGGAGTCAAATTGAACGTTGGTAACCGGTCACGATCCATTCGAGACGGAAGACTGAGAAACAACCATGAGAGTAAAACGAAGAGAAACAGAGAGGAAGAAGGATATCCGGGCGGCGCGAAGCTCCCTGTTATCTGAGAATCAAATTTTAATTTGCGTTTTTGCTATCGCACGCGTTAATTTCTCGAAGCCCGTCCGAGATTTTCCAACCGCGTCCACAATGCTAAAGTTTTAGTAATGGTAGGTGTTCGTCCTTCACAACCGAAATCAATTCTCCGCGTGGAGATGCCGGTGTTGATAACTCCCACAGATTGAGGTCATCACGCTACGAAGTGCCTCGCGTTGCTTTCGAAATAAATTTAAGTACGATATTCCACCGCTTTTCGTGCTGATAAAACGCAGAAAAACGAGATTACGACCGAGTACGTGCGATCACTATCGGCATAACACGACGTAAAACGTTACACAAGCCTTGTAAACCTCTATTAATCGACCGTAGCCTGTTTTCGAGAGCGATCTGTTTACTGACTGCGATAAACAAAGCTATTTTTTTACAAGCTGTAGCCACTGCCGCGAAACTTCCTCGCGGGAGAAGAAGTGCACCCCGGCAAGAAAGGACGCTAGTTTGCCCATAAAGTCGACTTTATAGGGTGAGTTGTGTCGCTTCGCGGACGTTACCGAAGTTTCCAGACTGTCGTCATAAAGCGCCATTTTCACTGCTCGCAAGCACATAATAGAATTGCAACGTATTCCAAGAAACGTTACGATTAAGGTATAAACACGGTTCTTCCGTTCTCGCGGCATTCGCGCGCGCGCAAGAAAACGCGTGGTCACGGAATCGGACGTTTCCCGACACGAGCCAACGTCAACCTTTTTTTTTTTTTATTTTTTTAATACGCTGAAACATTATTAACGCATTTCCCTCGTTAAGTTTCACCGGGCGCATTTTTCATGCCCGCGGCATTAATGAGCCGCGATGTAAGATACGTCACCGAGCGTACGAAATATAGCGATGACAAGGTAAAACGGAAGCGGCTATATATTGTCCAGAATGGCGCAACATTTCAGCGGGGCTCTTAATAGGCCCATCATCCACCAAATTACGCCGGATGGTTGCCGCTTTCCCAAGTTCGCCCCTGCGCACAATGTACCGGGTGTACTTTTCACGCAATTAACCCGGAATGAGGTCGCCCGCCGATAAGAATCCGCGTGTACGGCGTCATTTTTAAAAAGGAGCGATTAATAAAGCATTTTTCTCCTTGTAATTAATTAGATATAATCCATCATAATTAATTCTCAGCTTGGTGCGCTGGGCGCGCTGTCGTTGGATAACACGATATTTACGTCATTAAAATAACAAAGTAGGTAATCACTGTGAGATATATGCTGATCGGATCGCGCGCGCGCGCGTCCGCACAAAATATAGCTTGTTAATGCTTAAGAGAGAAATTATTTCACGACGGTATCGTATCAACGATCGCATATAAACTAGGACCAACTAGGACCGTGTCGATCACGCTTGTGAACGCGGGACAACCATCGAGAGGGGTTGCGGTCGAGTAGAAGAGAGAGACTTCCGTTCGAACTGCGCTTCAATACCTGGAGCTCTTAAAGAGATTATTCCGAGACCCCGTTCCCGACAATCTCCTTCTACTACCCGTGGTCTACTCCTTGAAGAGCCTTCCATTCTCTAAGTTAGCTCCTTACGCTTCCTTGACTTCCATGAGGCGCTGCGCTGTATCTTGCATTTCCCTCAGCGATGAATACGCTCTCCTCTTGCGGACCTTCGAGGACCCCGCGGCTTTATTGATCGCCGTTACATGGTAATTCCTGGATCAGACCGAAACAAATAACGTCAAACCAAGCTTAACATTCGATTTTCCGTAATAGCACTCTAATGTTATCGCAACGGTGCACTCTGCCACGAGCCGCACCGTGCCCACAGTTGTTGTTCGCAATTATTTATTATTGAAACAATATTTTGCTACCGTTACGCTACTCGTCGCTTTCTCAACAATACGGAAATATCATATCGTTATTACTTCGATAAATACTGGCTTTCGCGATCTAATCGATATAGAGATAAATTTCTCGTTTTTTGTAATAACAGTTTTTATTCTGGAGAAAAATATTTTTCTTGAAAAATATAACAATCTGCATCTACACAAACATTTTTCATGCGCGTTTCCCGTTATATCACAGTTTACTCAATATTCGCCAACTAATTGTCAATAATACATCGATTAAAAAATATCCAGGCGGTAGCGCAATTCAAGCGTAAAATCACGCTGGCGCCGTTTCTAAAAAGAGGATAATTGCTCACTTTGTTGGCAGAATGCCGTGTTAAAATATTTCCTCCACCTGGTCGGGCGTTTATTGTTCCGCGCGTTGCCATTTTCCTCGAGAGAGAGAGTGGCGTGGCGAGGAAAATCCACGTGCAAATGTCCCGGGGTCGCTTTTCATGGGCTGCCATGAATACCTCAATCAAAGTGTGCGTGCTCGTATGGAGGCTATAGACGGGCGGACACCGTTTAAATATCAAAACGAGGTGTCCTCGGATTGTGCTATTTACAGAAGGACAGGCTACTGCGGCAAATGCGCCCTATTGTCGCGCTGCGAGGCTTGGAGATGGAGATGTCCGAATGTCAGGCTTCACGAGTTATTATCTTCATTGTCTTTCCAACAGCGGCATTTCTCACCACGAAAGCACGCTTATTTCACGAATATGGTGTCATACATATTAGCTTACTTGTACGATAAATTTTTCGGCTTTATTCCTAAAACTTACAACTTTCAGAAGAGCACGTATGTTTTCTTTAAATAATAATATATACCGAATGACAAAAAAGAGTGATAGCAAAATGCCTGAATAAAACACTTTTTTATGATGCTGATAATTTTTTTTTATAATATATATACACATATGTGCAGATATTATTTTTTAAAGTTTCTATACATGTATTTCCATTTTATAAAATAATGATTTGCGATTGGAATATTGTATATTTACTTGCACATTCTTATTGATTCTGGTTATTATAAAATGTATAAATAAGATTTTTAATCTCTAAGAGCGGATTTATGACAACATTTTCGCGTCATTTAAGTACAATTGCAATGCTACCGTTCTCACAAACAATGGGTACGATATATTGTATAACATCGGAAGACATTGAAATATTTCCCATCTGACGCTTTAGTTTGAAGCCGTTCAAGCCGTTTAGGTAGTTGTTATCAAACAACTAGCAATTTAAAATATCGTGAATTCACGAGTGCTTTATAGCGTACAATGCGCAGATATCGGTAGCGTGCAGAGTACACACAAAGGACGGCCGCTAAACCCAGATATTTTGACGCTCTAGGCAAAATACAGAGAGGTCTCTGTACGGCTACTTTCCTGTTCCGTGAGATAACAATAAAGCCCACGGCTAAAGGTAAACCTTGATTCGAACTAGGACATATCAGAGTAAAGTTTCATTCTTCGCTCGTATTTTTATGCAAATAATATCTACAAATAAAAATGAAACAGATCCTTTGAGACAGACCGATACTGATCAATTAAATGTAGGTATATGTATATATCGCGTTTCTTTTACTTCTTATTTTTGTTTCTTATTGAACGGAAATATTTATTTAATTTTAAATGCTAACGATCTCTGAAAGCTATTAACTTAAAAATGATAAATAAATCACTAGCTTGTGTAAACATTCTTTTCTGCTGTATGCTGTATAATTTTGTTGATATTGCGAAGTACTAGGCAGCTAGTGTCACCCGATTACGGAGTAAGCACGTTCAGTGAATCCTGCTAATTGCTACGTTGATTGGCGGAAATCCAACGTGTTTGGCCGAATAAAATGAATGTTGATCATTAACGTGCTCAAACGTCTTTCGAATGTTCGTTTTGTTGGTGTATATATATCTTTCAGTAGGAATCCCTTTACATAATATCTGCAATTGAGCGATTTGATACTAAAATGCGAGTAGCATTTCTTTGATATGGTTTCGTCAAATTCGAAATTTAATATGGAAGATTTCACTGAATTCTTATTAAATTTTTTATGCCATTTTTTTCTTTCCCTCAGTTAAAAATTAATATCATTTATATATACAACAATTTATTATTATTCTCTCTCTTCGCATTATGAAATAATTAACCCTTTTTTCGGTTGAAATATACTCAGACGCAGTTTCATTTTAAGGGGAAAAAGATGTACTAGACAGTCGTCCGTAAGTAAACGTAATTGCAGCAAAGAGCAATTTTAAAGGAAAAGAAATGTCTTACAATTAAGCGATAAACATAGAATGGTTACTTTGTAGGGTAATAACCATTTTATGGAAGAAATTGCATAAAAATATGACGCATCGCGAAACAAATGTCCGCAACAAAGAAACATGTTTCTTTTATATTCAGCGACGCTGCATGTGATTTTCCACTTTATCATAATATTAATCTATTCTTGCCAATTAAATCACAATTTACTTGGTTTC
The DNA here is from genome assembly GCF_003070985.1 of Temnothorax curvispinosus. Classification (NCBI taxonomy): domain Eukaryota; kingdom Metazoa; phylum Arthropoda; class Insecta; order Hymenoptera; family Formicidae; genus Temnothorax; species Temnothorax curvispinosus. Next base: position 265,667 of record NW_020215866.1, on the reverse strand, counting down.
TAAATTTAAATTAAATTATTGACTTAAAAGCTAGTTAAATTATCACATTAATGGATATTTGTTACAATTACTTACATTATATCATAATATCATTTCATCATTATATAATTTGGTTATTTTTCGATTGCCACGGATTTTGTCTGACTCTGTGAAAATTTCTAATATCAACGGCATCGTTCTTTCGTCTCTCTATACAATAACGAAATCCGAAACGCCCAACAAGTTTTACGAGAGTGGCGCATTCGATATCGGCTATGCTGTTGCATGCGAAATTCTTCTTCGAGCAGAAAGCTCTCGAAAACTTCATAGTTTCCAAGAGCCGCGACGAGTGGCGATAAGTGGCGTACTTAACTTGACAGTGGAGATAGTTTCAACTTCTCCGGTCTCCGGCCTCACAAATGTCAACGTCTTCAAAAACGCTAAATTCTCTCGCCCAGCGGTTTAATAAAATAAGAAGAAATTCTCTATATACAATATTCCGATGTTACACATAATTTTTATATATGTTACACATCGATGTTAACATTATCATGTTATGTATTATATATTTTTTACTTTCCTTATCTTTTTATTATTCCTGCGTTACTTACGAAATTTTAAATTCGTATACGTTGTAAATAATAAAAAGATACATATAGAAGTAAAAGACTATGTAATACATAACATGATAATCGTAATTACGTGAACATCAATGTATGCTCTACATAAAAATTTCTATACAACATATATTTATGACAGTAAACGATCTGTAATTAAATGGATATAGCGTGATTAACGCGGAGCGAAATTTTAAATCGGATTTTTCCGCTCTGAGAAGAAATCCCCTTAGTTTTCTCTTTGAGGTGTAAACGTCAGCTTTTAGGTTCCCGCGAGATTTTCTGCCGTAGCAAAGTGGCGCTGTTCGATCCGATAACCATGTTTTCCCAAATCCTTCGGTTCCTCCTGAGGAAACGAGTACGATTGTTCGGTTACGTAGGAACTGCCGTAGGAACCCGAACGCGGCGGGTAGGGTAGGGATGGTGACTCGAATAGAAGTGAAGGCGGTAGCGGCACAAGTGGTAGTAGTCGGCGAAGGAGAATGGCGGAGGGAAGACGAGATGGGCTCGAAATTGGTACAAACCGAATAATTCCGAGCGAAGCCTCACCCGAATCGTCTCCATCGAGACGAGCAACGATGCTCGCGTTATCGGGGGAGCTACAGATTCCGCAGAGCGAGGTAAGCATAGCCCGGGTCCACATTTATCCGTCGCATCTACATGCACTTCTTATCCTCTCGGAAGAATCGCTAAACCCTTGCTTAATGACGAGCGACTCGGTGGACTTTTAAATTTCATACACTTTTTCTCTTCCGCGTACGCTTTCTTCTCTCTTGAGAAAAGCGCGTCCGGTGTTCCTTATCCGCTCTTTTTTTCTCTCGCACCTAATCCATACTGGATTAGCTGCGACCCCTAAGAGCAATGAGTTTAATGTCTGGCGTCGTTTCTGCGGTCGTTAACGAGGATTACATTAATTCGTGTTGCTACTTGTTATGATAAATAAACTTAGAATGAGTAACGTGGCGTTTGTGGAAAAAACGTAAATAAATCTTCTCAAAGCGTGGATACACGATGTTTACGCCACATTAATAAAATAATTTCATTTCTTAAACATCTTTTATATTTATTACGAGTTTACGGAAGATAATTAACTTTTTTATTCTCTTAGAGTCCCTGTTTTTATGAAAGTCTGCAAACTTGAAAATTGAAAAGAAGAGATAACGGTTAATACTGATATAAAAAGATACTGACAGATAAAAGGATGTTGTGGACGTTTTCTAATTAGTTTCAAACTACGCGAGTAAAAGTCATAGGGAAATGTTGCTGTCTTGCGGAGATATAATACATCGATATTTCAGTCAACTAATCTTCTCACGAAACGTACATTGCGGGATTGATATGAATCCGCAGTAATCGTGATGAGTTGGAAACTTTACTTCTAATCTCCAGACGAGACTGTTTTATTCGTTTCCTTCAGTTTAGCTTCAGTTTTAAAAAAGATGTTGTCTCGCCCGACATTTATAATTATATATTTTTTTAATTGACGATTGTTCGGTTGAAAGTTGAAATCAACGCATGGGGTGATTCTCCTCCGTCTCAGAGACAGGAAAAGCTTCTTTCGACGAAGACGGACGTGATGACACGTTGTCGTTCAAAAGGACGGGTGGGTGAGCAGCCCCTCAGAATTAATTAATTCCGCTGGCGCTTCTCCACCTCCGTTTCTTTCAGCGCCGTCAGCTTTCCCCGGCTCCGACCGCCGTATCCGCGACAAGTCTCCTCTAGGTCATCCTCGCCGACGTCGGCTTGCCGAGCTTTTCCCTCGGTGAAAATCGCGACGAACCGCGAAAAAGCGTGTCCGCCCGAGCGAGGCGATCGCGATAATTCTGTCGGGGTGCTCGACGACACGAGAGAGAGGACTCCCGTGGGATGATTTTAAAAAAAGGGGGGGCACACAGGCGGTCGTAGATAAAGAAAACTAGAAGTGGGGAAATAAAAGAACGGAGAATAGGTGGAAAGGGCTGACTAGGAAGGTCGGGGCAGGAGCGGAGCCGGAGGGAAGAGAGCGGAATGAAATTTGCATCGCAAAATCCTACCGTTTACCCCGTCCTCCCGTACTTCCGTGTTTCCCCACCGTGGCTTCCCTCTTTCACTCACGGCGAAGGAGGAGCGTGGAGCTATTCGTATATATACAGGGTAATGACGGTGCTCGGTATTCCGTGAAGAAAAGGAAGGAACGTCCATTGGACAAGCGGGACTCGCTTCTGCATCGTGGATCCTGTTTTGTATCTCGTAGGCTTGTTTGTTTTGCACGGGCTATCGAATGCACACAAAAGACCCGGAGTGGCTCTCCCCTCCTGCACTTCGCACAGATCCCCAACCCTCGCTCAATCTCTCTCGCTCGCTCCTTCCTTCAGCCACTGCGGCTCGCCCCGTTACAAGAAAAGGGACCTGCAAGGTAGTGACCTATGAAGCAGGAATTTTTAGGGCTTTAACTGCTGCACGTGAAAACGTTTATTATACGCCCGTGTAATGGGAAGAGTAACCGAGCTATTGTTTCGACCGAGTAGCTACCTTTGGTACTTATCAATCGATTTCGCACATTTTTTAGCAGATCGCTAATCTTCTTACGTAAAACAATATGCGGCCAAAATGTTCACATTAATGCTCCGCTTAGCCGTACCACAATTTAATACACATAATATTTTGTAGACATAAATAATTGAAGAACTTTTCAGTATTTATGATAATTTAATTAGAAAATAAAATTTATTTTTGCATTGCGATTTGGCATACTGGTTTCAAGAAGTTGAAACTTGGAATAAAGATGTTTAAAGAGAGATATTCATTCCATCTTCAGTTCAGTCCGCATCATATTAAGAAGATATACTTGAAATGTAAATTATTGTCGTGGTATCGCTATATCATGTCGCGTACATTATCAGGTATAATCCGAGATAAAACTTTAATATCGGATATAATTTTCCTCCGTGAATAAATCTTAATCTCATCGTAATATTCATGTCGTAATACGTCGGGAATTTTCCATCTTACTTATGTCACACAGGCACGGCTGACCGCAAATGCGCCTCTCTATTTCTCTTAGACGAATTTTATAAAATCACGCACCCATGCCATAATAGCCTCCACGAGCGAAAGAGCGGAGCAGACGTTGCCGGGGCTTCGGGGCGAACGTAATGCGATCTCTCCTGGACACTGCTCGTTAGCGATCGATAATTATAAATAATTAGAGAGACGAGGCGTGCCCCTTCGGCGGTGGGTGCCTCGACAAGAGCTCAATGACCGTGTACTTTATTTAAAAAAAAGGCATTGTACGCGGGGAGTATTAATGACCCCACGTGCCGAGAGGCTACTCGTTTTTCAACATTGGGCCCGTTGTAAAGCACGTTTCCATTATCTTGCTTACTCGTGTGACTTCAAGTCAATGACTTTACTCGTTTCACGTAATACGCGTACTCGTTGAGTTTTGCTTGGTTTCGCTGAAAGGTACAACATATATGTAGCTTTCTTGAGCTCCATCGAGTATTCAAAGCAACCTATCTGGAGTTCCATTATAGGTTTTGGTGCATACGTATTGCCGTATCTTACAACTTCAATACTGAGCGCAACACTTGTTTCTGACGGCTTTAGGGCCTCGTTCGTATTCTGCGCCTATATCTTGAACGTGGCACGAAAAGCATATAGAGTCCTTATGGTCGGAATATGCCAGTATATTATATTTACAACTCGATTTTATGACAACAGATATTTCTCCAAAACAAAAATTGCTTAATAGCAGCATAATACAATTATGTTATAGCTTGTTGTTACATATATTTAAATGCTATGTCAAATCATAATATACATTTTGCATTTTAAAAAACAATACAACGAAACACCCTGATCTGTGTTAAACAATCAAAATATTAAAAAAAAAACGTTTCTTAATTATATCTTGGGACTTAGATTCTGTTTTACATTGTTTTTTTTACGTAATTGTAATATATATATATATATATATATATATATTACTATTATTTATATTCCTTTTTGTCTACTGCAATGCAATAAATGTAATTTCTAAGGAAACACGCAGGGATTTAGAGAATATAATTGGAGCTTATGAAAAGGTGAACAACAAAAGTACGCGGCGTAATTATAATTACAGCTCAGCAAATAAAATAGTTTTCTTTTGAAAGATCGATGGGGGGATGTCTAATGACACAGTATTCAAAATGTTTTGGTAAGTTAAGAATCAGTAAAGAAATTGGCTTAAAATGCAGATCGTTAATTCACGGAGTTGTCAAGAAAGTCGACAATGGAGCACATAACGCTGTTGCGTGGTTTCGAAGGAACGATGACGCCTCGAACGAGAAACGCGAATGTTTTTGTCACGCTCGACTGCGCGAATACACTCACATGCACCGGGCGGATTTCCCGCGGTTTAGAGTTTCACGTTGGACTAACGCCTAAAATTAATAATACTAACGCTGAGGGGGAAAAATAATTTCACCTCCGGCGAGGTGTGAATAATGCATGAGGCGTGACGCGAAATCTGTGCGGTGTTGCAGTTGCAATTGCACAGCATATGGAACACGCGTACTTATACCATATCCCCTGTGCGCGGTACATATATGAGCGCGATACAATTGCAACAGCAACAGCAGCAGCAGCAGCAGCAGCAGCAGCGGCAGAGCAGCACGGCATAGACGCTCTCAACCTCTTTCCTGAAAACGATCGCGTTTACTAATAGCACCGGCGCAATTAAAATTTCATGACCCGCGGCATGGGTAATGTTTCCACTATTCGTCGACGACCCGTATAGCTGGCGCATAATCCGCGTACGAGGGGGTGACACGGATTAGCCGTTGATATCGCGGCCTGCTCACGGTAACGCAATTAATCTTGGATATAACGGCCGCTTTTTAACTAACAAGTGCCAGTTGGACGATTGTAAGCGATTTTATTTCACGGGCGCAATATTTAGGGAGCCGATTTGTCGTGCAAAATAGACCTCTTATCGTGCAGATTGCGCGCGACGTAAAATGAAGACGGACGAGAGGGCGGGTGGAGAGCGCTATTTGCAAAAATGATAACAAATGTCTACGCTGCCGTAACAGCACGATAAGAGTTCCGCTTTATACGACAAATGCAAGGTCTAGCGATGATATTTACGTAAATATGCTCGTTCCGTTGTGCCAGTGGCAATCAGCCTTACATCGGAAAACCGATTCGGATTTTGTTGACAGGAATATAAACCGTGCGTTTTATTTTATACTTATTAGTTACATGTTAATTCGTGCAATTCTTAATCAAATCTAAGTCTTGAAAAATATATATGTACCTTATTTTGTAATGTTACATATTTTTTAATCAAATTTCTTTTCAATTAAAGTAATATATATGTAATTATTAACTTGAAAAATCTTTCTAGAGATACATATAGCAGTACAACTTTTTCACTTTTTAACGATAAAAGTTACTTTCTTTTATTTCATGCCGGTAAATTTACCTTGGCAGTAGTTTCCATTGTAGCGTCCTAGCTACAATACATTTTCGCGATAGCAATCGACACTATTTTCATGGAGAGTTCGTTGCACGAACCGCGAGATAAATTTATCAATGAGACGGAAGACAATCGGGCGCTATGATTACATTTAAAAGAACGTACGCGCGCGCCAGACGACCGTTAATGCTTATTTTTGTCCAAAGTCTGTAAATATCACCGCTTGTATTACTATAACAGTTCTCATACTCAATCCACGAGACATTTCCGAGGTGTCTGCGGACAACTAACACGGATTATTCTGTGCTCAGGACATCGACACGGGCCTGTGACCACCTTGCGACCATCACGATGCTAGGAACGTGCTTGATGACCGATGCGGTCAGGACAGCGGATAGTTAGTGATGAGGAGGAGCAAGTTATCGGCGTGCCGACGGCCCAGGTCACCAGTAACATGCCAGTCCTTGGTCCCAGCGCCGATCCAACTCCACTTCGAGGACTTCTGATCGCCATCTTCGTCCTATTGTCCCTGCCGCGTTGTCGCTGCACGGATCTAGGTAAGTCGAATCCGAACTCTCGTAGTACGCGTCACACACCTCCAAGTTTTATGACTTCCGAAAAGTGCTGACACTCTTTTTTGACCCCTTCCAACTTCCGTCACTCTCTTTACAATCTTCCCCATTGTCCCAGAGCGCACTGTCGTCGTCGCACGAAAGTCGGGAGGGTTACGATTGAAAATCTTATACGAAGCATCCCGTGGAGACAGCCACGAGTTTCTCAAAACTAAAATGCTTATAGCCTCGGAACAAATACGAATATGTGTCTCCATATATCTATAATTCTTCAAATACAATTTTTCACTTAAAGTATAATTTGTGTGTAAGAAGCTAACTTATATAACAAACTCGTTTAAAATTCTTCTACAAAAGTTTCAAAGCGTGACAAGATTTAATATTTATAATATAATTTTATAAACAAATTTTGTAATTTTGTTGATTTCAGTTTAATTAAAATCACGTCATTTCTGCTGCAAACACGCATTATTGCAAATTGTCTAAGAAGGGAATAAATCGTATGATGAAATATTAAGTAGATCAAACTCCATAATAAACTAACTGCCGCCGGCAACGTATTTATAAGTTAATTACAACATCATCAGTTTTAATTGCTTGGAAGATTGCTCAATTACTTATCGTTCTCTCGTTTTACTTTGCGCTCTTTGATTTAATATTTACCTATCATTCACGATCGTATCACATAGCACGATCTGCCAAAGTTTTTTCTCGCGAATAAAATTCTTTTAATCGTTTTGTGAAGGCTAAAAAGAAACGCCGACGTAACACCATATATTTTATGTACGTGCGCTGCAATTAGTTAATTGTTATCGATAACATGAACCGATTGTTAATTGTTAATATCAGCTTTTAATTAATATTTAGCAAATTTAAAAATTTAATATATAGCAAATTTAAAAAAATTAGAATGTTGATAAGGAAATTCGCGAACAAGATTCCAGTTCTTCTTGTTGCGCGAACGAAAAAGGCGTCGACAAGCACCCGAGAATACCCGTGCGTAATAATTTTTTTTTCCCCGGCACTGAAGCGCGTACGCAATAATACCATCCCTATATACACCTGGCCTCACCAAGGTATTGTACCCTCGTAAATGAAATGTCAGCCGCACGATGAATTAACAATACTATCTAATAGCTGCTCAGATGCAGACGAGCGAGAAGCCAGTTCATTGTGCCGATTCATTCTGGCGTGCCGCGCTTCTGATTCGTTGTTTACCGCTCATCCGTTATATTTTTATGCAAATTAATTGTTGCTTGCAAGACGATGCTGCGTTAAATGGAAGCATTTATAAAACAGAGAATATACATTAGCTTATATTTGCAGCTCGTATTGATATCCATAAATCTTTGCTTTATGTCATTAACAAAATGAGAGTTATTTAATGTTGTAACATTGACGATTTAACAATTCTTATGACATTTATTGCTGTATAAAAAAAAGTGAAATTTTGGGACAGAATCATAACATAAAACTGATTATAAATAACTTACACGTCAGGGTAACGTTCATATCACGTTGTAACGTACCAGTTCTCGTCCGATCACTGAAGTCAAGCAACGTTGAGCACGGTTAGTACTTGGATGGGTGACCGCTTGGGAACACCGTGTGATGTTACCAATTTTTTTTTTTTTGCATTTTGATTATTACACAGACGCGCGCTATTTAGCTTTAATATTATACTATTACTATTGCATTATATTATTAACCCTTTGATAAATAAAACATAAAACTGTCAAAATATACGATGACAGATAAGAGAGACCGGGGTTCGTTGGCACAAGAGGCAAGTTGGCAATGCGTTCCGTTTATGTATTTATAGCGAAAAAAATAATGGAAAAGTTATCACAAAATATCTCTTATATGAGACATAGGTACTTTTCTCAAAGCTTTATTTTAATCAGACAAGTATTACAATAGAAAAAGAGAAAATTCTGATTTAAGAGGTGGCAAGTAAATTTTCGAGCGTTTCAAAATATTGTATTAATGTTCTTCAGCTTGAGAAGTAAATCAAAGTGACGTATCATTAGTTAAAAGAAAAGTTTCTGTTACTATACGACATATTATTTTGACTAACAACAGTAATTTATTATAATAAAATGACTGAAATAAAACGTATGTAAGGATGGGGTATGTTGGCTCATATCAAGACACGCTTAGCTTGACTTGTGTTGCCGCGCGCGTGAGACCTGTTCGAGCATGTGATTTGCTACCTACAATGCTGATAGAAGCTAGATATATATTTATATTAATATTTTTATGATGAAGAAAGCTACATCTAAAATAGTTTGCAATTGTTTTTCTGCAACAGCATTTTGCTATTTGATTATTACAAAATAACTTTAAAAGATACAATCTTTATCAAGCAAGTACGTATCTGTTACCCGTTTTGTGTTTCTATTACGTTTTCATTAATTTAACATGGACTTTTGTCGCATAGCCAACTTACCCTACTATCGGGGCAAGTTGGCTACAATGCAGCATGTTCGTATTTCACTTATTACAAAGGAACTATACAGTATACAGGAGCGTTTTTAGCATGAAAATGTAGAAAAAGGTTCTCTCAATCATATTAATAATGTTTAATCATGATAATTAGTTGTAAAAACTCAAATATCAAAATTGTGAAAACGGTGCCAACGAGCCCCGGTCTTCCCTACTCACGAAATAAGTGCAGTAAGAGAACCAATCGGAAGAGAACCATCGCGGAAAAGCGTCAACAATAAAAACCTTTTACACGGCTTTTTTAAGAGTGGATTTATAAATATTTTTTTATACGCGTTTTAAATTTATAAAGTATGAAATTATCACTAGATGTATTTAAAGGTCTTCCATCCAGCATCATGCATTTCTCTAACTAATTTAATTTCCATACGTTAATTAATCATTAATATTTAATTGGAATAATTAATAACATTATACAAATATTAATTATTAATTATTGACTATCGTTACTGAATATATTTAAGCTTTTGGTGAATTGGACTGTCAATCATGCCACGAATCATTGAAATCGTTCATTATCCCGCATGCTGCGTGAAAACACATCGCATCTAGGATATTCCAATATGTCAGCTTGACTTATTGCTTTGGGACATGACACTAAAGCTCGGGTTCATAGCCGTTATCGTCGTATACATTGGATATTCAATGTACACGATACGCCATGCGCGCTTGTACAAAGTACACAAATGCACAAACGATAAAATGTATACAATTACACACAGAAGATATTGCACTTTTAAAATTACCATTAATACTTCACATATTACGAACAGAGACAGGGAAACGTTAACTCCACTCGATAAACTCGAAGTAAATAGAAAAATCATCGTTTTATCTACCGATATTTTCACGCTCTTCGTATTGCATATTCGTTTTGTCCGAAAAATACAATGCAACGGTTGATTAACTACGACGAGCATTTCGATTGCTGGATAATTTTCGGACGCGAAACATTGGATCCACAATGCAAAGTGTAGTGTGGCCCGCTAAATCCAGGTTAGCTCGATAATTACAGCACGGTTCATCTCAGTCGCACCGTGTCGCATTAACGGATGCAATATAAAGACGAATACTTATAGATGCAAATACGATCGAAACTGCGCGGTCTGAATAGAGAGAGAAACTTTAACATTTATTAAACAATAATTTTCACATACACATATACACACATACGCGCGCGCCGCGGAAACGTAATGTAAATTTTCTTAAAACTTTCAAAATCTAGAATAGAGAATAGTTAATTATCGAATTTCACGCATATCTCAGTCAATACTGCCCCTTTTTGGAATAAACACATTATCTTCAAGGGCATAATATATTAAAGACACAAATTAATGAAAAAGATTAACAGGTACATGTAGCGCAATATTAACAATAATTTGAAGCATAAGTGTGTAATAATTTTTATTATTAAGTTAAAAAGGGCAATATAAAAAAAATGTAATAAAGTCTTGATAACAAAGGACAAGCACGCCAGTTTTATGACAAAAAAATGCGAAGAAGCCGGTTGATAGCGCACTGTAAAAATCATAACTTCCATTTGTAAAATTTTTAATAAAACAGCAAACACAATGGAAGGAACTTCTGCTAAATTGGCCTCGTTAAATGAATCACATGCTATTGCCAACCATTTTGCGCGCGATATATTAACTATCTCAACGGAAAGAATATTTAGCACAATCTGCGAAATGTAATTTTGTAATATTTATCTTCTTAATCTCGTCGTTTCATCCGCGCGTTTTTACAACAACAAATTTACTCTCGTTCATAATTGACATGATTGAATTTATATTTTTTATATCGCTTTTCTGTATTTGTAAGCATCATGTGATACACTGAATACAAATATCGAATTGTTTAGCTGCCATTCACTTGATTGAATGTTTATCAGATTCTCCCAGTTGGGCAGGATTTTTAGTTCATTGATTTCGCTCGCTCGAATGAATTGTCGTCTGCCTTTTCAGAATCCTCCCCAGGTAGCAAACACAAGTCATTTTGACCATTCCTGACGTCACTAACTGACAGCATAATGACGTTAAAATGACGGTCTAATGTCACAGACAATTGACGTCATTTTCTGACGTCTTATTGACGGGCAAAAATAGGTCTATTGTACGACATACCGGTTTCTAGAAATGTTTTTTATAAAATTGAAATGTTAAAATGTCTACTTGATAAACGTTTATAAAAAAATGTTCTTTTTCTTTATCTAAGAAAAAAAAACTTTTCTAACTGTTTCGTTATGCCATGTGCGTATAGCCGCTCTCAAGGTGGTCACCCATTCTAGTACAGTACCGCGTCCGAGTCGCTTTGACTTCGATGATTCAGTGGACAGTGATGATCTTCACACTCTGATGCTTCCTTATTAACTGTACTTGTCTATAACAGACGTACAGAAGGCGTCATTAATGCCTTCCACCTGAAGCATAGAACATGTAACGTGCACTATAGAAATCCCAAGAACACAGCTAGGAAGGCATTAATGACGCCTTCTGTATATCTTTAAAGTGTTCAAAAATCTTGTAATGATAAAATCTTCTTGATAGCTATAACACTGCATGAAATAATCTTGACACTCTACTTAAAAGCTACTAAAATTGATATACGTGATATAAAAATGTGGATTTTTATTATCGATTGCGATGTAATTACAAAAGACAAAGACAAACGCGCTCGACATCTTTGAAGCGTATCGAACGCAGATTTTAGTCGCGCTACCGCAACACGTCGAACCAGGTTTCACCGGTATAATGGATGGTAGGTGAAACGTAGGGGACAGTTACAAACACAAACGAAGTTTTGTTCGCCGTAATGCCGGCTCATGGAGACCATAGCCGGCCCGGTAGTAGCTCCGGAGGCCAGGCTAATCCCACGTCCGCTGCATTCTGCAGTTTTGAAACTTTCCACCGTAACTGCAGTACCGTATAGTTTAAGCGTAGCGCGACGTCGCACGCGCGCGACAAGCTATATACTGGACCGGGCTCTGACTCCCGCGGATTCGAAAATTTATCATGTCCCACATATATACGCGGACATTGTCATCGGGCGGTAGCCATTGCCAGTTGATATTCCTGCAATCGATTTTTCGGTCGCGGTGACGCGACGTCGCGCAGACATTTCATACAAACGGCGAAAAAAGATATCGGAAAACGCCGTTTTATTGTCATTTCGCGCGAATAATCGGCAGTGTTTATGCATTATTTTATACGAATATCTCTCGTCTCTCCGACGTTTCCGATTCACGGATGTCGAAACGAAAATAGAAATAAGAATCCCCGTGTCTACATCGAATCAAAATGCCAATAAGATGTTTTGAATGAAACTTTATTCTTATGTGCTTTTTACCAACATTTGTCTCGTAACGACAAAACAAAAAAAAATGGTCGTATCGAATATGTCATATTAACTGTATGTATAATAGACATTCTACATTATTACATTATAACTCGGACATATCATTTTATTTGTGATCGTGAAAATAGCCGCTGACTTCCGGAGAAAAAAGAAATCGGAAAATAGAGGTGACGCGAGCATACTCGCCACGATTGTAAATTGCTTCTCGTGTGTACCCAGCGGAATACGAAGTCGCATGTTTGTGGCGACCGGCCGCGGCGTTTCCAAGGATTTCGTTGCAGAATTTGCACATCTCTGCGATATAGTGCTGTTAGTGGCGGACGAGATTGTTGAAAACGAAAGCACGCCAAAATAAAATCGTCGAGAATCTTTGACGGCAAATGGAAATGCAAATACGTAGAATTAACTATTCAATAATATGATTTGCTAAGGCTGAATCCTCGCGGGAATAATCTATTATGTCACCTCCCATCTTCTACTCGAAGTTTTTATTTTAATAATTTGATAAATAAGGAAGAACTCTAGATAATGAAATTAATAAGTTATAAGTAAAAAGAGGCTTTGAGAGTTCAACGCCTCGGTGCCTAAGTTAATGGTTTCAGTCTTGTATGATGAAAGTTGGTTGTTTGTTGCCTCCTGATCTCAGTCACCGTTTGACAGAGACGGTTATCATTTGGAATCAGGACTGTCTTTTTAAGTGCACCATTGTCTCAATTGTAACGGCGTTCTCTATTTACAAATTGTATTGTTTCTTGGTGTTTCTTACCACACGGCTTCAATGCTTATTCTCGCGTTCTCTGAGCTGGTAGATGACTTTAGTTCTCTTTTTGCTCAAATTATGACTGTCATATTGATTTGATCATATATAATAAATTATTGTTAGCTATAAGTTTTATTTAGATTTCCTCGCAGAAAATTACACTATTTTTAGGCAATTATTATTTAAAGTTACTCGTCATTGAAGTTACTTATTTCTCGTCGGAGAAAGTAAGATTAATTTTGATTAAATTGTTACCGCATCGCTGAAGATAACGCAGCCGAAATGTCCGATTTATAATTATGTATCCTATAGTTATTAAAGATCGATATCACGTTAACTTATGCGCCATCAACCGCGCCATCAACTCTCAAAGTCCCTTTCAACTTGTTCATTTTCATTTTAATGCGCGACGTTAACGAAATGAAGATTGATATTGCATTTTGTCCAATGCCATCGTGAATTGTTTCCAGGACAATGCACTACAGCGTTGGGCATGGAGAGCGGAGAAATCCCTGATGAAGACATCTCGGCGAGTTCTATGTACGATCCCAGCCTTGGACCGAAACATGCCAGGTAAGAGAACAATCGTATCACGAAACTGCCGTCAAGTAAGTCGACTATTTTGGTATATTGTCAGAGAAACGAATATCCGGCTTTTGTAATCATCGAGTCCGTTTATTCTCATAGCGGTTTTCCATTATCCTCTTATCATATTTTCTCGATAGAAAATTCGAATACTTATTTTTCATAATAATTGCAAATTCTATTATTGAAATTTATAATTTCGTATTTCTGTTTTCTCATATACAATTTTACTTTATCATACCCTTTTATTTCTTCATGTTATAAAAAATGGCTGGATATATTTCCATTAAATTTGGAATGTACATTTGAAGCGGTTAGTTTAAAAAATATAAGAAACAAAAACTTATAACATTTAATTAAAAAGTGAAATAATTTTTCTTTCTTGCACTTTTTAATTAATTAAAAAATTATGGGTTATCTCAAAAGAGATTTTAAGATAAAATATAACGTAGCACACACATATATGTGTCACGCGTCTCATGTTAAAATTAAATTAGGTAATTGCCATTCGCATCACGCCGTATTATCGAAATTCTTTTAATCTCGCGCAATGTAAATCGCGTGACACGAAAGAATGTCTCTCGCGCAATGGCATTAGCGAACCTGCTACATGGTTCACTTTATTTCTTATTACAACACCGAGATTAAAATCACTAACTACGGCGTTTGCGTTCCGCGCCTTAGGTGTATTAAAATTTTAAATAACATGCGGCCTCAAAAGCACGGTTGTAAAACTTTGTTATCAAGAAACGAATGGTGATAACGAAAGAATGTAGAGGTGTGGAAAATCTTTCGATTTGTTCGCGCAGTAAATGGCGAATTAATTTTACGAGCATCGTTATTATTCTTCTCGCTCATGATGACAATCTTTTAACCACATTCATTTATTTATCAATAATTATGATTTATGAAAATTCATGAAATTTTTATACTCATAATATACCTATTTCTTGAGAAATACGAAAAGTAAACGTTGTAAAACAAAGATAGTCATGCGTCTCACAGGATAGTCATGAATATTCTAATCGATTCATAAATAATAATCTATAATCAGTAACGAAGCTGAAGAAATTAAGATCGATCGTTTTGATTAAATTGGAGGATTATCATCCGCGATTAGTACGTATAGTCTCTTCACACTCCCATCATTAACAACGAGTTTCCTATCCCGAACACATAGACCGCAGAAGCGTCGAGCTGTGTGCCGAACGGATCGATCTCGTCAACGATACGCGACAATTTACGGTAGGCTCTTTGCGCCCACATGACACGATCTCTGATAATAACCGGTTTCGTGTTTCGATACCCTCGTTAGGGTGCCACCAAAAACAACGTCGATGATAACAAAAAAAAGAGAGAGCAAGATACTTTTTGGAAGACCGTCGCGGTGAGATCGCTCGTCTATCGTAGGCCACGCTTGGCAATTAAAAAATTTTAATTAAATCGCCGTACGCGCGAGACCGATCAGCCGTGACGTTTTAATTAACGATCTACTCCGTAAATCAAAAAGCGGCCTACGCGGCTGCATATTTCGAGGTAGATAGCCCTTGCTGGAGAGTTACGTCCTTCGAGCAAGTCGTTACCGGAGAGTTTCGGCGGGATACACAGCCGCGCACACAAGTCCGGCACGATGTAACGCGCGGGGTATAGAGTGGTAGTGGCCGAAAGGGGGTCGACGGCAACGGCGACGGCGGCGGCGGCGACGGCGGCGGTAGAAGGGGTTTGCGCGCTCGACCCCTACAAATTACCTCCAATTTCGTGTAAATTCCTCGTGCCTGCGTCAGCATAATACCTGTATTAGAACGCTCGGCTCCGGCTCTTAGGTGGCAATAAATCTGTATTAGAGCAAGGCGCCGCTCCCACTCGCAAAAGGGGTACGACACCCGGGACCGGTTAATTTTTCAGGACCGTGATTCGCCCGCCATGTTGTCTGCGATGTTACTCACCACGTTCCAATGGCTACCAAATATCCTGTTTCTTTTTGTTAATTTAAAATTTTTGTTGAACTCGTTTTCTTTATTATACTTCTTTTGTACTTCTATTTCTCTCACATTACTCAATGTAGACCACTAATTTTTATATAAATATTGTGAAAATTATATATATACAAGTGATATCATTACATAGATTTATTATTTTATTGGAATATATATAATTTTTTATTCTATTAATTTAAATTTTTTGTTAAATTTCTTTTCTTTATTACACTTCTTTTATAACTTTTATTTCTCTCACATTATTCAACACATAAGTAACATCATTACATGGATTTATTATTTTATTGGAATATACATAAATTTTTTATTATATAATTTTTTATATTGCATGAAATATTTCGTGTATATATTACGAAACAATATAAAAATAGTTTACCTGAGAAATCCTAATACGATTAGAGAGTTAGTATCGCGAAGACGGCGAACGTATCAGCCGTAACTATCAATTGCGATTGTATAATTGGAGGATTCCCGGTTCTCGTTGGTAATCACTTTGGAAGCTCTCATCGCGATAAAATCTTTTCGGTGTCACGAAGCGCGAGGGTGTTCGAGCGAAGACACTTGCGGTGTGTTTCACGAGCATCTAGCCTTAAATCTAGTTTCAGCCGCGATATAGAGTTCAGTAACTGATGCTTATCGCGATATACGCGTGTTATCGCGCCGAGATCCGCGATAACGCGAAATGCATCATGCACGCCAACGCACGATTATAATTACAGATGAAAGATAGATTTCCATTATGAGAGGTCGCGGCGACTGCCCCCTGGAGGGGCAAAGGGACTCGAGATAAGATATTGCCTCGCCGTGTGCTACTCCGGCGGAATATGATACAATGTTATACAACGTAGCGTTAAAGTACCGCATTTCAAAGTACATGTAGTCGGGTTCTCGGCGGTAACGAAATTGCATCGTATATTTTATTAGAGAGGGTTTCCGCGACAAGGCAGCCCCCGCAACATTTTAAGGTCATTGTTATATCCATTCCGCCAGACGGATAAGTAGGATATACGTGGTAAATAAATGTGAAAACGTAATTACGTTTGTCATCCGGGCGGTAGTGCTTTTCGCGAGTCAATTAGTTCCGCGCGACGTTTCGTTTCTTTGTAAACTCGCGCTCGGTTAAACAACGCGTAAACCATTCAGCTGTTTCACGATTCTGCATTGTTGCTTATATTAACTTGAAGTGTTGAGGCTTATCATATGAAACCACATTCTCTTTTAGCTTTTAATATACGTTTTAGTCATGATCAGTGTACAGTGGCAACGTCCGCGTAAGTATAACGACTCGGGGACAGACAATGGAGGTGCAGGCAGTGTACAAAATACAAAAGCACGAAGGAAGTCGGGACGGCGCGAGAAAGCGCGTCCACGCACAAAGAGACACGATCGATAAAGGCCCGGACGGAAAAGTGGACGAGCACATGCCGTGGTACGTGCAACGAAAAAGTTTTTCGTTTTCGTGTATGTGGTGCCGATGGCCATTCGTATCGCTTTAGAGTTGGCACGAAAAGGAGGCGTACGAGGTGGCAGGCAGCTCGATGTAAGAGGCGATGGGAGGACGTGGAACGAGGGACGACGAGGGGGGACGAGAGAGACGGCGGAAGAAAAAACGGATACGAAGAAAGGGAGTGCGAAGACCCCAGAGGCGTGACAAGCCGAAATCTTCGACGCGCGAAGGAGCTATAGGTGTAGGAGGGTGAGGAATCGCCGGGGTAAAGGGGGGAGAGGGGGCTAGAATCACGCGGACATAAACTGTCCTACGCCGTTACATGTGCTTTCAGCAGCCGAAGCCGAGGAAAAATGGGTGGCCATATTCTCCTAGCCTTCGAGCCTGGCTATCTTCCACTTTGTTACGATTCGAAAACCCCCGTGCCTCCGGTAGCTCTCTCGTTTCGGTGATTTATGTAACACCGCCTCCTCCCTCGGTATCTTCGCCCGTTTTTTCTCGCGTTTGTATCGCTCGAGCAAGTACGCCTCCGCCGTCGCCGTCGTCGTCGTCGTCGTCTGATGAAATAGGCACTTGGCTGCATCGTATCGCGCCACCGGAAATGTGCCGCGCATTTCGTGGCTTAGGCCTCGCCGCTCGCGTGACGTTGTGCTTTCGTGGTATAAATCTTCGGGAGGGTTTCGAGGGTACCCCCGCCTTGAGCAGCGACCGACTCCGTCTTACGGCGCTGATATCTAATTCCGGTCGTCCGTTCCTCTGGAACCCTGGGCCAAGAACAGGAATTCTTTTGATAACGAAGCAAGCATTCCGCGCGATGCGCTGTATTTATATATGCAACGTGCGCAAAACATACTCCTTGGCGTGATGACGTATATATGCCGAGGAGAAACCATGAAGAATAATTCAAAAATCAACACGATCGTTTCAAAGAAGAGATTGCGCAGAAATATTTCTTCCATATTTCTCCTCGATAAAAGCATATACATGTATATTTATACGATATTTATTTATTCAAACGAGATGATTGATATTTTTTCTATACATAATACAATATCATAACTTTGGAAATCATATTTTTTACTGCAGAGACGTGACATTTATCATTGAAATTTAATAAATAATGATTTCTGTGAATTTATCTCGATCTTCTCAGATTTTAGAAGTTTTTCTTCTTCTACTACTTCCATTAGCTATAGATCTTTTCATTGATGTAACACTCATTACTTAACGACCCAAAGATTTTCCTTGTGTAGAACGATTTGGTTTAAAGCGGATAAAGTGAGGAGAAACGACAAACTATCCCTCGTAGTCGAAGTGGTAACAATCTATCGCAGAAAACTTTTGTCCTCGCTGCATTAACATAGTCGTTAAAATACAACTAGGTCGCCGCGAAAAATTATGTCTTATTAATTCATCTGTTTGTGATGAAGGTTCCATATTTTAATCGTCTTTCACAGCGGAGTACGTTAATGCCACGCAACCTCGAAAGTTCGCACTTTAAGCGAATCCACGATTTTTTTCTCGAACGCATGCCTCTTCGACAAAAAGTTATTTGTTAAGAATTCTGCCAACTTCTTTCCGTGGATGCTTCTGATGATCGTACGAAAATATCTTGCATCTCGCGTCTCTTTTAAAATATCAGTGCAGAAGGCGGTATCGCGATATCGAATTCCCATGGAGAAGTTCGGCAGTCGATCTGCCTCAGAGAGATATTATTCTGTCCTATGCGAATCGGGGGAGAACGTGGCGATAACGAAAATCTATTTCGCCGCTTCCACGTTCCGTGTCGAGCGTGTGAACGTTGCTCCCTATATTTAGCCGCACACACGAATGATGCCGCGTGCATGAACACCTGCACCGTCGCACGTAATACACATATATCCGCGCGACGTAGATATATATATATATATATATATATATATATACATATATATATATATAGATATATATATGCATTTATGTGCATACGATACCTCAGTATGCGTGCGTGTACACGGGCGCGATTTTCAGTCCCCGATTCATCGAATATCAGCGACGTTGACATATCGGGGCTTCCTATCTCTCTCTCTATTCCTCATACTGTCAGGAAATCGTGAGCAACCGAAACGAATTCTCCGTTAACGATCGCGGAGATTCGCCCATGAAATCGTCATTGATACGCGCGGGCGTGACTCACCTTTCAAATTTTCACGGGCGCGCTTGATTTGACAAGTATATTCAAATTTTCCCATCAGCTTTCGCGAACATCGGCGCGTAAATGCACATTTTCTGATCGCTCGCTTCGTACAACGAGCTTATTTATTTCTCTCTGTGGGAAAGGGTAGTTAGAAGATCACCCGATATACTCTGCACCTCTGATAAAGCAATTCATACTTTTCACCGTGATATCAGAAAACGTACATTTCTACGTTTAGTATTATTATTGTGGTATTAAAAAAATTAAAAATTACACATATTAAACCGAAGGTATCTCTAGCGATAATACGATGCTAAGAAATCCTCACCGTTGAATATCTTTACTAATAGATACATTATAGCGAAACTTTCTTCCTCGAAACAAGACTTAGGCTTAGCAGTAGCCAAATACCATAAACTTGATTCTGAAGTTGTTATACGCTGAAAGTGTATCACATCGTATTGTCCTATGAAAAAAGAATTATATGACGTGACATGACAACAGAAAAGACTAGCCAGAAAGCGTATCTTTCAAAAATATATAACTGATAAAATATAGCTTTATAATCGTAGATAGATTTAGTCGCACGTACAATTTTTTATAAAAATGTAATTTTTTTACTTTTCCGAGGTGCATGTTTCAATATTTGCAAGAAAACATATTTTTATATTTTTTCGATAATAGTTATTAACGAGTATTGATCAGACGTATACGTATGACGACATTTGTTAAAACAATGTTGGTCAAAATATAAAAATACAGGTACCCTTATTCGTTAGCGACGAACTCGATTTTTCATATACGTACATCGTGCGCTGGCGCTGTTAAAGGGAACTTTCCAGTTCTCGTTGTTCCGAAAAATCACGAAACTCTCTCTCTCTCTCTCTCTCTAACGACCGCCGAGCGCCGCCCGCGCGGGATATCGATACATTCGCTACATGACTCGAAGTTTTAGATTCGTTGACAACGCCGAATTCTGTCAGTGTAGCATAGCGCAACGAAAAAACGTTGGGTCGCTTAACATGACCCGCGAGACAAATATTCGCCCCGAGATAGTTTCCGGTCGAGTCGACGGCGAATTGTGCGGGCTGTCTGCGCTGAAATATGATCGCCCAGACAATTTTCATCGCCATTCTGGACGCCATGCCGTACAGGGGTTTTGTAGAAAAGTTTCTAAATTGTTGCGGATATTAATGTTCCCTTGTTCTCCGTTGCGATATATATAGAATCGTCGGAGGATTAATCAAATTGTTATTATTTATGCAACGTACAAACGCGCTTCGTAAAACTTGGATCATCATGCGGCCGAGATTCGCAGTAATGATAGAAAATTTCCGATATTAAACGAGGAGAGTCAAGACTCTATTCTCAACTTTATATCGTAATACGTAGAAATTGTATATAGAAATATACCTACAGAAGTAGGAATACAATACAGACCGACATTTTATATGATAATCCTTATCTCGTATATAGAGAATGTTGCGAAATATACGACCGCACTCTAGCGGTCGAAACATTTTAATTATCTCAGGAGAAATTCAAATGTTGATACCGTCGTATAACTTAAATAGCCCCCTCACGGCCCATCTTTACGGTACCAGCCGCGAATAATTCAACTGACGCGGGGTATATTAGCACGGAGAATACACGACAATGAAACACATCATCTCATGTCATTTTGCGCCGTAAAGAGAAATATACGAGGCACATTACCGGACCCGGCTTTAAAAGAGAGTGATCAAGCGCCGTCGAAGCGTCGAAAATGGGATTGTACCATTTGCAGATTGAGTTTGACTCCTCGAAGGCGTCTCCCGTGGGATCGACCCGGATGTATCCTGACTCTCCCTCCCATTTGCTCGCGTTAAGCAAGGGCGACGAGATAAGGTGATGCGGTATTATAAATGTATATGCCAGTACCGCTTTATCTCAGTTATCGCTCTTGATGCACAGACCATGAAAAAAGGCCCTCGATTGACGTGGTTGGAGCTAACGTGCATACAGTAGCCATTGTGAAAGACAGAAAAGAGAGAACATCTTAAATTAATGGAAGATTGGTCGTAAAAATAGAGACCACGAGAGAAGATAGGAGCTGCATGTAATTTATAATGCAACGGCTGCCATTAAATTTAAACGACGACTTTATATACGTCGTTAACACTTATCAGATATTTTCTTATTATTAGATGGCAGATGTTTTATATTGAAAGTATTGAAATGACTTAAATTTTAATTATAAATGCAGTTGACATATCGCATTAGTTTTAATATAATATTACAATGTTGTTGGAGAAAACAAACGTTGGAAAAGTTCTCAGAACGAATGGCGCGCAAAGCAGTCGCGTTGGAATGTTAATTTAGATTATTTTAATCAAAAAATACAAAGTATCTTAATTTAACCGTTTTAATTGGAAAATTTTAATGAAGCTTATATTTTAAAGAAATCCAGAATAGATTGAGATAATGGAAATCAGAGAAGCCTTTTAAATAATATAATTTTACTCGGAATTGTATATTCGCTTTTTAATTAAATTATACCCAACGAGAGCTTATTGATTGGCTGTAGAATCAATACAGATGCTCTTTTAAGATTGAGTCGCAAATTAAATTGTGCGGCAATACTTTGGTAGTATTTAAAATTATTTTAATCGGATGAGACTATTATAGCCGTTTCTGTTTCAGGAAAAATTAGCCTCTCGTTATTTTACATATCTTATATTTTTCAACAGCGAAATATCATTGCGTTAATAAAATACCTATATTAACTTCTTCTGTACTGCCACTCGCGTAAAATCGCGATTAGCCAACGCAAGCCTAATAATCTCGTGCTTACTTCGAGGTCTGCTTGCAAACGGCGTATCGTCCATAAAATTCCTCGGCGCGGTTCATGAGCTTTCGCGTTCCGAGATTGGTGATCTTCCTCGGCGCGGAATAATAACGCGGCACGATTCGCGCAGCACTCTCCCGAACGTTCCCTGTGATTCGGGAACGTTTTAATATCGATGGCTCGACATTCCGGGCTCGTATGGTACCATCTCGGCCCCTATCAATCGCCCCGTTCTTTCCAGCGATGGTGCTGTCCGTTCGCTTCGATCGCGTGGGCGCGTACAGAAAAAGGAAAAAGCTCGCGCCCGCGTAAAATCGGACAGGCCAGCTGGAATTTTCACGGATCATTTAGCTGATGGCATATTCGGCAGCAGCATTCCCGGCATATTCGATAACAATGCCCGCAAGCTTGGAAGATAGGGAGGTACGATGTTATGTGTGTACGGACGAACGCGCGAATACGCGGAATATGCGTCGTTCTTTCTCACATCGGCACATCGTTATAACCCGGCTGCTAATAGAGCCTGTCTATGTGCGCTCGCTACAGATGCAGTCCATATGATAGTCCTACACGTTATCTGTAAAGCTCGATCAAGCGAATGAACCGTGAGGACTAGGTCTCCTGTGAACTCGTTCCGGTATCAGCACATAAGGTCAGAGTTCGATCTGCAAGAATATACTTTCACAACGCGTAGGCGACATTTCCTTAACTGATAAATTTACTTTACTAAGAATCTGCGGTAACGGCAAATAAAGATTGTGGATGGCGCGATATAGGCAGGTGAAAATTTAATTATTCGAGATATAGGTACAGAAAATATATGTAAATTTTTAGCACGCACACAAATGCAAGTATAACACGTAAACTGTCGTATCTCGTGCAATGTAGGCGAATAAGTAAGAAGAATAAAAAGTTACGATTATTTTTTACTGCATCCGTTTAGATTATATGTCAAATGATAATACAATATTAACTTTTGAAGAGGGATATCTTTCATCATTTTTTTTCGCGTTGTGAAACTGTTTCAATGTGTTAGAATACTTTTACAACAAAAGGCGATATTTTTTTTAAATATATTTATAATAAATTTACTAATATGTATAAATACTTTTATAATATTTATTAATAAGATAAATTTACTTTAATTTAACTTGCGGTAACGACAGATAACGATTGGATATGGCGCGACATAAGAAGCGTGCAAATTTAATTATTCAAAACGTAAGGAGTATATGAAAATTTTTAGAACGCAGCAAGCGCGAGTACAACTCGTAAATTATCGTATCTCGTGCAATATAGGCGAGTGAATAAAAAGAATAAAGGAGCTATGATTATTTTTTTCTGCATCCACTTAGATTACATATCGAGTGATAATATAAATGCTAATCTGAAGATGGATATCTTTCACTATATTGTTATCACACTGTGAAGCAATTTCCTTGGGAACAAAGCGGCATATAACGCGCGAAAAAGGAAAAAAAACTATATATCTTCAGCGAGTATCTCGTCATATCTCCTAATCTTTTGTCTCTGGAAGCGTGTCTATCGTCACCTACCGTGACCTACCGTTTATCTACAGTGACATATTTTCGAGCTGGGTTTCCGTAGTCCGTGCGAGAGCATTTGTTTCCAGAATAGCCCGCGCCGCTCGCATAGCGGGTGTTTTTGTCCTTCGCCGGGTGACGTAATCGTCGCTCATTTCGCGTCTAATTAGCGCGGGGATTAGCCTCGAAACGGTCGTAAAATGTCGCGCAATGCGTACAAGAGCCGCATGTACCATTTTATTCGTTTCGCGTCTCTCGTCACGGTCTCTCCCGAAAATGTAATAACGGTTATCATCGAAATCGCCATATCACGGGAAAATTTAATTACTTTTTACCAGCTATTGTCGAAACGAGACGGAGGGAGCTCGAAACTAAAGCTGGGAGCGCACTGGGAGATAATAGAAGAAAGCAAGCGTGCTCGTGCGCGACCTGAATACAAATATGCCTGAAAGAAGAGGTAGAAGGTGATCGGCCGCAACGTTTTGTTGCGGCTGGAAAATTCAGGTTTGCCAAGTGAAATCGGACGGTAACCGTCGTAGGATACAATATGTATACATACGCGAACGTGTTTGTAATAACGACGCGACCTCCCTCATCATCGCGAAAAATTATAAATGACAACGTACAGAGAAAGGGATGCGCAAATTACAAAATGGTTTTATTGATCGTAAGTAATTCAGCTCTGTAATATCTTTTACGATCCAATATTTACTGCGCACACATTATATCACATTTGCAAACACACGCGGTATATTTCTTCACTTAATAACTGGAAATCGCTCATTTTACTGTAAATTCCCTGTATTTATCGTGATAAAACAATAACCTTAATTGAATGGATTACGGGTCGGGCATTTTACAGAATTACGAAAGATATTTCGCAAGGAGCGCTTTAAAAATCCACAAAAAAACCAGGGGGGGGAGAACGGGAGAGAGCTTGACGCATCAATTTGTTAATAGCTATGGGAATTTCCGCGTAAAAAGCAACGGGAAATTCTGTTTCTATGGTCAGCCGAGCCGAAACGATATCCGCTATATAGTGTTTTAGCGTTTTAGTCGAATGAAACAAATGAACGCATATCTACGTGACGTTGAAAGATGTTGTCGTGCGAAAATTATTGCGGGTTAACGAAGGGATGCCGGCCTTCTTCCCCGTTTCTCCCACCCGCTTTAAAAGTCTTATTTCTCCTTCCCGCGTTCGCCGTGGCCTACTTCCAAATAACAAACACGCTGCGCGCAAAGCAGCGTGGATGGTAGAGCTGCGGCGTGTGGTGGTAACGATCGCGGGTCATTAGCAATGCTAATGCACCTTTCGACTGATGAGGCGGCGTAATGCTTTTGGTCGGCCCGTGGGCCGAGCTCTCTCCTACCTCTCGTACATTTCTCGAGAAGACTACTTTAGAGTACCTCACGCTCTAAGGGATAGCTGGTCGATTCGTCGGTTGGCTGCCGTAAATTGTTATACCTTACAGACTATTGACTTCCTATTAAGATCGCACTCTCCATCTATTTTTGAAAAAAACCGGAGCTGAACGAAGTATCGTATCGTTTTCTCAATTAAATCACTCGATAAACTTATAATGAGATAAAATATTTATAGTAAAAATGTGATATTGTTAATAGTTCCATATCGTCACATTTTTTTTATTTTACATGCAGTTTAACTGTAAAAAGTCTGATGTTATGTTTATAATATCAAGTTTTATATTCTTTATGCACGGAATATATTTTTGGAAATAGGGAAAAAATGAGTCACTATCGCAATGCCGTTAAATTTTATTATTTTAAACTAATGATATACTTTCATCATCACACTTCTAGTTTTTTTCTTTGAATCATCAACGTTGCAATAAGCTATTTTATTTATAAAGACAGTGTTTGATGATAGATTGAAGTTAATACTACAAGGCAGTAAGCCATACAGTAAATTGCAATCACAAAATTTTCCAATATTTCTAGCAAACTCGTTACGTTCAGAAACCTGTAGAAGTTTTCTGATTAAGTACTTTCTGAGCAATGCGCATTATCGAATGTACGTTTACGTTTCTTTGTTTAACAACGGGGCAGTTCTACATTTCTACACGATGAATCTTATAGGTTCGAAGAAGGCACGTAAGGGAATTTTTACGGCTCCCGGTACGCCGTTTCTTTTATTTTTACGTTCAACTTACGGAGCATCTGGAAACGTTGATGGCGCAATTAACGGGCGGAAGTGCTGCAACATGGTCAATATTGTACCTACTGCCAACAGAAGTCACTTCTCGAAATAACGAAATAATGAAAACGATCCTATTATATAGAATCTCCGAAATAATATTTATATTTTTAAATATTCAAATAAAACAGAATTCGATAAAGTTTCTGTTTTCATTGTAGATATTAATAATAAAATACTACAATAATAAAATGCATTATATCTGAATTAGCGAAATTCAGGTTATTTTATCTCAGAAATTATATTACATTCGGTTTGGAATTTATCATGAATTGAGATAAATAGAAAATGCCGACTACGAATAAACGTGAAGAGAGGAGGAAGCGTTATTATCGATGTGTAACCGGGCAAATAACGATAAAAAGAAATTTCGATAAATCAAGCGTGATTCACAGCAAATGACTTATGCATTTGTATTGTAAAACAATCCGCTCTATTTAAATATATAGTCGCGTGCATTTACTGCAGCAATTAACGCTATTATGGAAATTCCGAATTTCTGTGCACCTTTTATCTTGAGCACGATTTTGCTGACAATAAATCACGAATGGACGTCAAATAAACAGCGTTTTCTCAAGCTATCGCGAAATTGGTTGCGAAAGTAAGCAGCGGTGACTTCATTTAAAGAAACGAAACCTGCGTGCTCGTCGAACCGCGTAACTAAGTACGGACTGCGACGGATTGCTACGCAAGATTACGGAGGGCATTCTTGCTAAAGCCAGGACATTGTTAACAGTATTGCTACCTAATTAACCGCAAACGCTTTCAGTGGATTTCGCCTGGTCTATTGTTTACATGCGGGCATGCCGCCTATATGTATGGCAGTCCTCCATGACTGAACCAGCTGAAATATTTCCATGGAGATTCTCTCTCCCTTTGTGACACAACCGTGCGTGTAGGATATACGTATATACGTATTTCAATGGATTTCCGAGGCGTGTGTTCGTGACGCGTGTCGGAACTAACACCTGATAATAACGCGATCGTGTCTCTTATAAGCTTCGTCACTCGCTTCGTACATCGCGCGGAGTTTCGTTCTAAGATTTAATTAACGATGATGCCAATATGCCTCGCGAAATTCTTGACGAAAGATATATTTCCGGAATTTAATTTAGCATCAGGCTCGTTGTCGGAGCAACCAGCTTTGAAAAGCCAGAAAA
Source organism: Temnothorax curvispinosus (assembly GCF_003070985.1). Classification (NCBI taxonomy): domain Eukaryota; kingdom Metazoa; phylum Arthropoda; class Insecta; order Hymenoptera; family Formicidae; genus Temnothorax; species Temnothorax curvispinosus. The sequence continues at coordinate 238,486 of NW_020215866.1, read as the reverse complement.
GTGAGAGTTAAGATGTTGTGACACATCAGAATACGCTTTGTGCATCCGATAATTTCTGCGTATTCCATGGGTTATGTTTCTACTTTTTTGTAGCACATCAGGAAGACTAAAAGAACATTCTCACAAATTTTTATCCACTTGGTAGCGCTTTGAAAATAGGTCCGATACATCCTTAATTCGCGTTATACTCATTTAAAAACTAAAATGATAAAGATGTCCAGATATAGATCTTAGGTAAGTGTCCTAGTAAATGTACCATTGATACATTTACCTTATTTTAAATTTTAGAAATATTACGAGCTTCATGAATATATCTCAAAATAAAGCATTAAAGTTTCTATTAAAACCGGAAATTGATATGAAATTATAAGTACAGAATGTCTTTTCTATTGGAAACGGAAATTGATATAGAATTATAACTATAAAACTATTGTAATTATTAATGCTTTATCTTTTTTTAAATTTGTACATAAATCTTTTATGGTTACAATTTCTCTCCCCAGAATCTATTAACCACCAGTCTCTTCCCCCCTTCCACGAGCTTCAAGAGCCCTGAAAAAATTACTTCCATTTTCTTCTGTCCACAAGAAGCTGTTATCGCGATAAAAGCTTCGCTGCAAAATAAGTTATTCATAATCAATACCGCGTGAACCTCGGACGAGGTAGCGTGATCAGATTCAAAGATCGCCCGTAAATCAATCGCCGCGTCATTAATTTACACGCAGGCGGCCGTTGATCTTGAAAGGAAACCGGGACAGGACTCATTAATTATATCATCCACATAATAAATCCACGATAATCAAGATATATATATATATATATATATCTTGATATATATATATATATATATATATATATATATATATAATATATGTATACACGAAAAGAAGGTACAGTGTAAGTGATATATTCGAATGGAAGATACATATATCTTCTATTCGGATATGACTCACCCTGCCTTCTTCTCGATGCGTGCGAGGCACTCGCCACAACTCGCGGCTAGAAAAGCATAACGGGAAAGTGCTCGTGCGTTTGTCACGCGAGCATATATATACGTCGCGTCTATCACGTGTGCGTTTCTCGCGTGTCTTCACGCGACGTACTTCCCTCAAGAGCGTTCGTAATAACTCGACTAATCTAATTCCTCGGTTTCTCAGGCTACGACAAGACAAGGGCGGTGGCGCTTGGTGCCCGAGAAATATGGTAACCAAGGAAGGCAAGGAATACCTGGAGGTGAACCTGCACACCCCGCGTTTACTGACGTCCACCAAGACGCAGGGCAGATTCGGCAACGGCAACGGGGTCGAGTACACCGAGGAGTACTTTGTCGAGTATTGGCGGCCAGGGTTCAACAAGTGGGTGCGATGGAGGAATCGACGTGGCGTAGAGGTAGGTACCGTCTAGCTAGGTCATCGATCGAATCGCGCCCGAGATTTCTTTCCCGGATATCGTAAGCCCGAATTGACTCCACATCTGCTGATATTAGGTGATTTCACAAATTTCTCCATCGATATTATTTATGTGTTTTACGAATATTTGGATTTACTTGACGAGAATACGTACTTTTTATCGAACAAACTAATAATGAATTTATCATTTAAATCGGACAATTAATAATAAATTTGCCAATGAAAAAAATTACTAAATTACTCGGTTTTTAATAACACATGTATATATGTAAATAATATTACGCCAATTTTAAATTTGTACAACATTTAACTGTTATATTATTACATCCACAAGATTTTGCAAGAATGTATATTTTGATTAATTTGCATATAAAAATCTTCGCAGAAAAATTACTTTCTCCTTCTTCGATATTTTCATTTTTGCGGAATAATTATGTTTTCATTTTGCGCAACAAGATTCGTTATTGCAATTCATTTCGATGCACGATACTGCAAAAAATCATCACACTTTTCAATTGAATTTCATTTTAAGTTCACGGCGGTATGCCGAAATTCGATTCTTTTTGACGCCTCGCGTGGGTTTTATGCAGGCGTTATACGGTCGGAATTGAAGATGAAATATCGGAAAATCGTAGAACGAAATTTATTTTCTGCCAATAAATCTCGTCATTTCATGTCACATTGTAAAGACGGATTGCCCGATATATAGCGTTCAATGCAGCTTGCGCAGTACTAATCTTACGTATATATATCATTTTGCTAATCTCCATTTGCCGTCACATGCGAAGCTCTTTTAGTTATAATGGAATATCTGGCCGACTCCCTTACTTATAATTACTACATATAGCTAAATATTAATGTCCTTATTTCACTTTATACATATGCTACATATGTTGAGGGGAAATTAGCAGATTCCGTACGCGAAACGGCTCGATTTCCTGGATTTAACTCAAATTCCCCCTCCTGACTTATTCAGCATAGTAAGTTACGAATTGATAAAGCTATACTGCCGTCTGCTTTTAATCCGACATATAAACTTAAAATATGTGATCCCTATATTTACAACGTACTACAATCATTTCATATCTTGATAAGTTTCGATTAGAAAATAATCTCACAAAAGGATTTTCTTGAATATACGCTCTAAGATTCTCTGTTTACAGATTTTTATTTACCTATCGATCCAATAACCATATGTATTAACAATATATACATGGCAATTTTAGCATGATTCTATACACAAAAGCGCGAATTTAGAAGTTCCTATTTTAGTAAATGCATTAAGTAGAAATGCGACCGTTTAGCCCGACAGACTTTCGAAGCATATTCCGTAATTTATGCTTTCAAAATCTTCGAGATTATCTCGGATATTTACTACATCCTTTCGTAAAGAGAGTTGCTTTTATATTAATTATATTGCTTCTTATATTATATTAACCTAATTTATCGATTTAATATACAATTAATCAATTAATAATTCTCAAATAATTGAAAAATGAATAATAATCAACGTCTAATTGTAAATTATTTTATGAATATTATAATATAAGAGTGCAAAAATTTTATATACAAAATATACCTCTTAATTACTTTACTATTCTTATAACATTTGCATTGCGTATAGATCGTCATCTGAAATCAGTGAAGTTTTTGTCGAAAATATCACACGTGTGGAATTGTAAGACTTATTTTAGTGGCATTTACACCATTAGTGTTAATTTCCGTTCTCCTTTTACCTAGGAAACGCCGTGCACGATACGGGTATTGCATATATGAGAACCTCTGTCCCGGTTGAACGGCCATTACTGGATGCGACGTGTTAATTAACGTCTCTTTAGCATGATAATCCGTACGCGATATCCATTAGCCCGTCAAAATACATCACGGCGGTTAAGCGATTTGCTTGTGGCAACGAAACTACGCAAATTCCACGGACGTAATCTTAAAGTCTTAAATTCATGTTGGATAAGTGTGTTTCGCGTGAACGGTTTTGATTTTCACTTTATCTCGTAAAACATATGTATTGTTGAAGAATTGAAAGCTAATCGATACAACAAGTCGTAATCTTCATTACGCTCTACGATATGTAAAAAAAAAACATAGAAAAGTACGCATTCTCTCTCTAAGGATTTCGATGGTAAAATGACTTGTGAATTAGTCACAAAGCCAGAAGAAATTTCGCACTGAATCGATCAAACAGCATAATTGAAGACGGAAAATCGGTAGTTAAAGCTATTCTATCGGACATCGAGTGCTGCTGCAGCTCTATTATCCTACGAGCCATAAGCTGCCATGGTAAATGGAATTTTAATGGATGCACAATAAAGCGAGTGCATTTATTCCGCTTACCGAAACAGCGGCGGTAAGTCATAATCAATCGTAACGAGGGCGGTTCATTTTTCAAATACTATTGGTAGAGATGCGCGTTCTCCACCATGCTCACTACACTACTACATTTTTATTCCATTATGCGGAAGGTACACGCGCGCAAACTTATTAATAATAACGTAGGATCATTGGAGTTCCGTGATCGAGCGAGAAAATGCTGCCTTGCCATGCTGGGTTCTCCCTAGTCTACAATAAAATCCACTGTCGGCTCTTCCTTCCATTTCTGGATAATAGAATCCGAAATCTTGTTTCTAACTATGTTGATTCTCCCATTCATGATTCTTTATAAGATATCTTTATTTGCTTTTGCCGTAATCATTTTCTTGAATTTTCGCGCGCGCGCTTCATCGTCCGACGCTCTATCTTTCCACGAACATTATTCAATGCCCGCGTTATGATATTACCACGTATAAGTGTTAAAATTCACTCGCTCACGCGAATTTATCGCGCTTCATCGCAAATTGCCGGTCGTAATAGAAAAAAGATTACCTGAAGCGCTGGGATTTTTCAGTATTTACCTCGGCATCCGCAATATATTTCCTTCAAGAACTAATTTCGTCCGGGAAAGAGAGAGAGAGAGAGAGAGAGGGGGGTGGGCAACGGCTACGAGAGACTTATTACCTAGCTGCCTTACGGTCTCCCGATAAATAGAAAATCAAGAATCTCATCGGTAACGAACTTACTTCGATAGACTATCATAACTCACCTCCGGCTGGTACTCGTCGGAGGGTCGTCTGGCCCCGCAGGAAAAGCTCCGTGACGCGGAAGTAATTTTCAACTCCGAACCGTGTCCTATCGTGGATGGCGAAGTCTCGTTATTCGACCCCGGCCGTCATCAGAAGGGCTCTGATATTCGCCATAGTTATCTCTCACTAATCTTTCTCTCTTTCTCTCTCTCTCTCTCTCTCTCTCTCTTTCTCTCTCCCTTTCTCTATTTCTCATTCGGGTCCTTGCTCGTGCCACATGCACGCGTGCACGTATAGGCATGGCACACATTCAACGTACACACTTTTCGCTCTTTCTCTCCCCAGCGCGGTTCGTACTAGACGTTCTTCCCATTTTCACGCAGATTTGCTCAAAGCGAGAGAACAAGCCGGAGATCCGAGAAGGCGGAGGAGAGACAGAACGCCCGGAAGCAAAAGCGGGGAACACGAACGTTTACCCTGCAGCCTCAATCTGGGCGGCATGTGATCTTTGTGCACGCGCGCTTCTTCTTTTTGCTCCTTACACTTTGAATACGGGCGGGGAAAACGAACATTCGAGACTTGAATGAGGAAACGAAAGGAGATGAGCGCGAACATCGAGAGGAGAAGAAAGAGAAAGCGAGAGAGAGAGAGACGAAGAGAGGAATATACGAAGAGCGACTACGTTATCGCGCCATTGTACGTGACCCGAGCTCTCCGGAGGCATTTTTCCACGGCAGACATAGTCGCTGTTCTTACGTCTCAGACGAAACACGTAACGCGAAAAAGGGTTTTCCGGTATTCGATGAAGCACTTGCTCGTTTTGTCGCAGTGAAGATCAAGTGAAATTAATGCAAAAATACACGTGACAGTTAGAAATCGATGAGAGTGATGTGATTGTCACGTACGCTCTAACAAGAGAACGGCGAATAATGCGTCATGGATGACACGCATGTCTGATGTCGCGTCATGCGTGTGATCTCTGCAAAAATTTAAAGAACAATACTGTAGAGTTTGCGTCTCCGGATAATCCGCGACTATGTAATTATTCGTACAATCGTGCGGACGTGGCACGATAAATACGATGAATAATACAGAAAAGTCTGGCATAGGAGCGTGATATATTTCTACGTTCGCCGAGCTGACGCGTGCAACGAACCAGTTACATTTTTACACCAAAAAAAGCGGGCGACGGTCACCGGCTGCGACGTTAAATAACGTCCAATAACGTAACAAAAATATAGAGCGTAAGCGCGCGTGTGCGCGCGTGTGTGTGTGTGTGTGTGTGTGTGTTGTGCGAGAGGGAGATTATGACTCGCTTCTTATGAGGTGCACGCGAATTAAGCCGGACAGGCCGGGCTCATCTAAATTCACGAAACGCCGGAGAGTAGCCGGATCCCGGGCTGCTGGATGCAACCTGATGGAAACGGAGCGGAATACAGCATGCCAGCCCAGCTAGCGCCTCTCCCTTTTACGTTCGGACGGCCGCTGTCGTGCCTGCGGCGGGACAATTGCCAACGGTGGACGTGTTTCATTAACGCCGACACACCGGCACGGACGAGGCTTTGTGAGAGAGGTACACCCATGGTAACTCGTATACGTCTTCCCCTGTAATACGAGCAGTCCTCGCTGCGGCTCTTGAACATACCTACCTGTCGCGGCGCAGCTAAATGAATTTGTTTATTCTTTCACGGTAGAATTATATTTTTTTCCTCACATTTTCAAACTTTTATATTATCCGGTTTACCTTTTTATGGAAAGCTTTCGGTATTTCTTAAGATTGGAACAGCGCCAATAAACTGTTTTTAAATCTGGTTTTTAAATCAACTATAAAACTCGAAATTAAACAAACTTTTTAATTTTTAGTTGGTCTCTTACATAAAAACAGATATTAATGTTTTTAAAATTTTTAAATTGGAAATTAATTGTCGGAAAATAATTTTCTATTTTCACAAAATAATAAAGTAAAAAATTTTGATCTAAATTTTCTATTTATTTTTTCACGCGAGACGAATTACATATTTTTTCCATTGTGTCACGAATTAGGCCATGCTCTGTATACTCGAACCTTGCGGATTTCAGCAAAATGTTGACGCATACAAGAAACAAGACTCGGCAGTTTCTCTCAACGATAATATTCCCAGAGATGCACTACGATAAATCCTATACGTGAGATTTATTGCATAGCAGAATTCCACACCGCATTGCTATGCGAAATATATATCCTTGTATTATATATAAGTCTTAAAGCGTATAACGGTCAAGATTATTGAAAACTTAACAATTTTTTTGCAATATTTACAATACAAATCCTCGAAATATAAGTTAATTTATGGAATCATATTTGAGCGATTAATTTTGATAAAATAATTGAGAAATATTCCTCTTTATGGCTTTTATAAGAAGTGAAAGCAATACTTTAAATAACCATTATATCTTTCTCCTTCCGAATGCCGTCAATCCTTGCGTAATTCCGCAGTGGATTCCTTAAGCAATTCAAGACGCGGGAAGATATCGGAAAGTGAACACCGCGCGAACATCGAAAACGTTTTTCCATTTCTCTTAGTCTGGCATGTTGGATGATGGCACACCCCCTGACGTAATCGACAAGTCGTCACTGCTGTTTGACTTGGTGACAGTTCGCTTAAGTCCACAGGTATCGGCGGTAATTTCCATCGAAATTTCAATCTCGTTTATCCGCAAAGTAACTTCGCCCGAACGGCCGGTTCGTTGCAGTCATGCTAACTCTCCCTTCCCAACCCGGTCGTGTTCGCCGCCCTTTCGCCCCCTCCTCGCCCTCTCCCGTCCGTCGTTCAGTCGACCAACGCGGCGGCGTCACGACGTATCGAATTTTAATCAATCACCGACAGGGACAGCCAATTCCAGAGCCAATTAACATATTCATTCCGCGGCACCCGGCACCCCTTTTTTTCACCGATTTCAGCAAAATTCAAATTGCAATATGGCGAGAGCTATGCACCATTACGAAATACTGTTCGGCTCCGGAGTCATTACGTGTGGTGGTCATTACCGCGGGTACGTATTCGCGCGCACGGCAAAATTGCTCGGATGTACGGTATTAAAAAATAAACGAAACAAGGAATGGCTAAGAGCCGCCCTCATTATGTAACCGCTGGCTGGCTGTACCAGTGACGCAGCGAATTTTGATATCACTACGTTATTACGTTAAAAAATTTTTACAGAGAAAAGTTTCAGCGGAACAAGCGGAGCAAAGAGGTTCCACAAACAATATCTTGCACCTAATAAATTTTTAAGGCGAAAGTTAAACAACTCGTGTTTACGGCTATGTAATTAGATTTCACTGAGCTTTCACATTTTACGTCATGGCGATTGTGAAGAAATAGCAAAATTGCGTAATTTATTATTTGGTCACGTGCGCGCTCGAAATTTGAACTTTAGTAACTCCATTTGGAAAACGAAAAGTTGGTTCTTAAAGTTGTCAGTAGTGAAGGTCCATCCCTAGTCAGACAAATCAAGAAGGAAAGCCCTGCAGGTTCGAACGAACCAGAACAGCCGTCGTTCTATTTTTCCACTGGATTTGCGGGATATATACGCGTTTGATAAATCAACCATATTCTCTCCAAGCAGAAAGAAAATGCCGTTTGGTTGTTTCAGTTCGACGGAATTAAAGAATACGATTGCACGTAGAAAGCGTATATATACATGTCTATATCTCTGGCTCGCTTCTCTCTGCCATTTTTCATGGGAATTCAATAATCGATAGCCGTAGATGGAAGGTCGCCATAAAATTGCTCTTAATCCGCGCAGGTATGGCATAAATATGTGCAGATAAAATATATACGCCCGCGCGCGCTTTCCCTGATGCCATGTGGACATATGTGCATTGCTTCTACCCGGTATCGGATGGATTATGGATTATCGGTACGTACGGACATGCTATTAGCGGATTACCGCATGAACCGGCGACAATTTTCCACGGTTACATTGTACGTGCTTCTCCTTCCTTTTACAAGCGCCAAGTCTCTCTGTATTTTTCTCTGTCCCTCTCTTCATTAGCCTCGTTAGAAATCCGGTCTCGATAGAAGAGCATTTCAATTCCGGACGAGAGTACTCGGACGAGCTCACGAAAGGGTCAAATCTCCTTCTCCTTACTACTCGGAGAGGGTTTTGTTTCCCTCGGTTTTATACTTGTCGAAGCACTCGTTTATACGAAAAAGAGGGACTCGTCCTGCCAACTCTGTTTACTCGTGGATATAGGCTATATAAGGTGGTCTCCCCGGTTGCTCGCGTGTGTACGACGTTGCTACGACCGCGTCTATATAATTTGTGCGCTGTGTAATAATGTTAATTTTATTAAATGTACTTTGTGCTAAATCGTATTTTAGTGAAGTTGGAATAACACGCTTAGCAGAGAAGATCCTATTTTAATTGACATTAAATTAATTAGCATTAACCGAGACAAAGGAGGGTTCCTTCCGCTTTGAATTAGGGATGTTACAATTAAACACTTGTTCGTTAGTAGAGTATTAGGGTACCTAATATCAGCTACAGACAGATTAGAATGGAGCGTGAATTTGCCACAATGTCGCGAGTCACGGTAAGTCTACGGGTTAATAACAAAGATTCTCAGTGATTATTGAAAGAAAGTTTAACGTGTTAAATAATACAGGCCATCTAGTGAAAGAGGATGCAAATAAAAATCAATAAACGTGCGGTACGAGATATGGTTCTTTGGTGTGAAATTAAAGGCGTTAAAATGAAACCGTCTTCACTGAGGAGAAATGCAGAAAGCTTGATTTCGGCCGCAAACAGATTAGAAGCGGTCTCCTTTCCACGAGAGCGCCCCGGGGAAGTAATTGCCTACACGCCGGACGGGCGGAAATAGGACGCGCCGCGTAAGCCCGTTCCGCTTTTTCGCCACCGTAAGACGATCCGTCTACCCGAGTTACCTGCCTTCGACCTCCTGACCTCGGTAAGCTAAGGAAAGCCATCCCAAGTTGGTGTATCATCGATTCTAATAGTAATTTTGTGTCAATTTTTAATCATATAATATAATGTTTTAATCACATGATATAAAGTCACGTATTATTAAAAACAAAATTATCGTCGTTATAACAACGTTATATTATTCGAAAACTGTAAACGGTAATCAATATCTCTGCTATTTTACCGGGGCAATTTTTTTTAATAGTCAGAGAAGATAATTACGACGATTTCCACAGGGCGATTACGACGCGCGTTAAAGAGAACTGCGAGAGTAGATGGAACGATTTTCATTTACCTGGAAAATTATAGTTTTAAGAGATTGTTGGTCGCAAAGTTGGTGTGCCTATAATTGTTTTAAAGTACATGGTGTACGGTCGCGTTTAAAACGGAGCAATCTCGAGCAGCTTAAAGCGAGATGGCCATAAACGCGCAAGCATAACATAAACTTCCCTTCTTTTGTTGTCTTGCACCGAAATACGTTCGATCGACCCACTAACCTTCTCAGGCTCTCTCCTGAGAGCTGTTTCTTTGCGCTTACGGTGGAAGGAGATCTCCAGGATAAGGTGCGAGACTTTTTATTACCGAGGCGAAACGAGGTCGACTGTTCCGCGATATAAGCGAAATCGATGGAATTAATTGTATGAATATAAAAAACACACACACACACACACACGCCTAAAAGTTCGTCGATATATTGTATTCGCGACACGATGCGAATTTTAACGCCCGAGATGTACCGAAATTAAAAAGCACTACGTGCGGAATTTAATATACATATGTGTGTATAATCGCAACAGCGTGAAATCCCGTAAAATTTCTACAACGCCCGGTAAACATTTTTTACAGCTGTCACTTCACAATCGTATTATCCGGTATTACCGGTGAAGTACTTTTGGAGTTTCAACAATAAGCGTTACGACACCACAAAATTTTATCTTCGGTTTTATTTAACAACCGTCCCCCATATGCGAAAAAATCGCAATGGTTATTAAAAACCGTATATTGATATGGCTAGCAATATTTTCGCGAAAAACACGAAAATCATTTCGCACGATAAACAAATTTAATAAAGAAAAGTTAAAATGACATAGGTTATTCAATTCATATAGAAGGTATCCCTAAGACACATTTCGGTCTATTGTTTTAAAAATATTGAATGAATTCAAGGCAACTAAAAATCAAAAGCTCTATAACCATTGTGTATATAAAAGGTACCAAAAGTAATTTAACATTAATAGATAACATCAATATATATATATATATATATATATATATATATATATATATATATATGTATGTATTATACAGATATATTATTATACATCCCTCAATTATTCATAGACATATTATTCGAAATGTCACTTAGTGTATGATGATGTCTATAATCGAAACTATTCTCAGCCTCGCGCCGACAAATTATAGACTTTGGCGAAGCGTTCAGGAGGAGAGATTCTACTTGCCGCTAGCGCATAGACATCAATTTTATGTGTCGGTGAGACGATATCGTAGAAGCGTCGTCTCCTACCCCGTGGCGGTCCTTATATATAGGTGTATTAATTATTCCTATCGCGTAGATCCCGGCATGGCTTGTATTCCAGCACGGTGCAGTTGCAGTTATAATGCATCCGCGGTCGGTCGTTTCGAAACGGCCGATATAGCGGAAACTCCATTCCGCCGTTGCGGCCCACCCGTTTAAGAGAGGCACGTTCCATTTGCGTGCCGTTTACAACTCCGTGGGCCGTTTACAGCTGCGGACTCTTTATACCATCTGTAATAAACGTATTAAGATCACGATTTTATAACACATTACGTATTGTCCACGCGATAAAATTTAAGAATTACATTCGGACAAATTTAAATTAATTTTACAAGTTTTACTTTGTTCCTTAATTTACATTCTACTTTTGTTACGTTCGCTTTACATAATATTCCTATATATTTATAATATTGTGTAGTCTCTGCTGCACTCGCTAATAAAAGAGAGCGCCGGTTGCCCGTATATATATATAAAATAAATGAACAAAAGGTAAATAACTATCATATAAATATTTCACGTCGGGATATATACGTGGAAATATTCCACTACACGCTGTAATTCTGAAATTCCAAAACGACGCTCTACTAGCGGCCGCCGCGCGCGGATATTCTGAGTTTCGACCTCTACCTCAGCGACTATGGACATCAGATACTGCGCTTTATATGATTAACGCGAAATAACAGATTCCTGGTTAGAAATTCTAATCGCGGCGCACTGCCGCTAACACAAATCAAAGCAAAGGCCAATGGTCGCTGATGTCCAGCTCGAGCCACGAGTCCGTTTCTGTGTGTAAAGCATATTAGCGTTTGTGTCATATCTACTACGCTTGTGCACGGTGTTTAGACCGCACTCGGTTTTCGGTACAGAGAGAGAGAGAGAGAGAGATGTGCCTGGTATCGTGCGAATATTCATATTTCAACGCAGACCCGTTGCTCTCCAGGATGACGACGGTCAGCGTGTTTGAACGATTCAACGTGTCATGTTTGCTCTCTACACGATTCTATAATCTATACAGCGATACAGATTACTTCGTACTAACGTGAATGGCAATTAAGCAGTACCTATATTGATCGTAGAGCATAAGAAAAATAGAAGTTGTTATAGTTAACAATCTTTTTAATTTTTGTAAAAAGAAATCATTTTTAAACTGATTACATTAATCATTTTTTTGAAGACTAATGATAATAAATTACAAATATAAACATAGCTTTAAGATAAATAAGATAATACATAACAAAAAGCGCTTGTTAAAAAATGAGAAAAATTAAAATAATTAAGTAAATTTTTCTTTAAAAAAAAAGAAATTAACTACAATTAATAAAGATAAAATTAAAGATAGAAATAAAGTTATTAATAAAGATAATATAGTTGATAAATAACAATCTTGAGAAATGCATGTAAAAGAGGATATAAAATTGAATATTAATAGTCGTTAAAACATTTATTAAGCTCAATCTGTTCTACCTATTTTGTAGAAAATACGGTTGGGTCAATATGAAAACAAATATATCAATCTGTCCACACCAGCTTTCTGACCAGCTTAATAAAAAGAAAAGAACTTAGTCGCTAATTTCTTTACTTTAACGCCAGAAAAAGAAAATCAAATAATTTTGTAAGATAAATATTTAATAATATCACAGAAAAAAAATATCTTCTTTATAATTCACAGCTATATTATGTTATTTAATGGTATTATTAATGTTTTAGGACGCTAAGATAAGCTTGTAATTACAGATAAAATTTTACGACGCGAATATAATGATGGGATGAGAACCGCTAATCCATCCAAATGCTCAGAATGCAAAACAGAACAGGATACAGACACAGCTACTGAATTACATAGCGCTCCAAGCTCGAACACGAGGGTGCAGATACAGTATTATTATCCCTAACATGTCTATCAGAGTACACGCGGTAATATACACATATGTCGAATTTAAGACCTTGTTTCTCAAACAACTGGGTGGATCATATCGGCGTGCTTGATCTCTTCCTCGGACGCGCGCTGACGTTCGTATTTCAATGTTAATCTCGTGTTCGTCGATGGCGACGACCTATATGTACGTCTCTCTGCGACACGCGATACGACATGCGGGGGACGCGAATGTGTATACAGCGCAGGGAGAAGCAAGGATAGGAAGAGACCTGCTTCCAGTTCAGATTTAACGCTTGCATTTACATTTAGAGGAGGTTCACGACGGACCATTGTTTACTAATCGGATCCGGAAAATGGCGCTTCCGGCCCGTGAGATTCGTTCTTAGTAAGCTGTAAGCATGTTCCAATGAACATCGGACGATCCTATCCCTAAACACAACTGTCGCGCGTCCCCATGCATCGCGATGAACGAATCGTATAGACGTTATCTTCCTACAAATTCATTTGCGACGCCAAATTGATGCATGATATGTATATGTGTGTGTGGCATTAAAACGGCATTTTGAGATTGAAACAGTAGGTTTGGAAAAAAATACTATAATCGCGACGTATTTGAAAATGTCATGCGTAGTCCGTGCGGCAATAAAATTAAAAACGTGTATTTTTTTTTCAATGCTATCTTTCGGGGAAATTGTATAGTATAAAAAATTCGCGATACTCTGAATAATAAACTAAAAAAAAATATACACACAATGCAAAAAACAGGCTTCTATACCAGATGCTATGAAATGCGCGCTTGTTTTCCTGCTTTTCAACCGGAACGGAAATATTTGGGTGTGACTAAAGTTAACTATTTCACCGTGCGTCTCCATTGTGTATACATGGTAACATAAAAACCCCTCGCAAAAATATCGTATGCAACGGTGATATAAATTGTTGAATTCAAATTGCACAGCTTTCCTCGGTAACGTTGTCATATATATTTCTCTTGCTTTCCTCTTTGTCATGATAATTTTTCTCTATGTACGTATCAACAATTGTTCTGTTCTTCTCTCTGTTACAGGTTTTGTTGGGCAATAACAATCCATATAAGGAAGAGGAGCAGATCTTCGATCCAGCTATAGTCGCAACAAAAATCCGCTTCATCCCTTACACCTCTCACATGCGTACAGTGTGTATGCGCGTAGAGCTTTACGGCTGTTCTTGGACGGGTGAGTGAAATATATGGACGTATTCTTTTTTTTTTTTAAATCATATTTTTATCACGTTTCTCAAGCATCTATTTATTTACAAGCAATTTGCCGTCCACTTCGCAAACGGGCGGCGAAAATAGTCGGATCCGACATACGTTTCAACCCATAATGTTTACCATATATATTTTTTATTGCAATTTTAACTGCTTGCAAATAAACGAAAAAAAAAATATTTTAGCCCAATCTGAAAAAATTTTATCACTAACGCGCAACACGCAAAATGGTGATGCAATATATAAAATTATTCGACATGTAAAAAGATATAATTTGATATATTTTTTTTAAATCAAATTAGAGGGCCGTTACTCCGTCGTGTTAATAACTACCGTGACAAATCAATTTTACGCTGTATAGAAGTGAAGCCAATTATATGTGATTTCATCAACACCTACTACACACTGTCACTTATAAAGATAAAATTGAAAACAAGCGGTAGAAATCCCTTTGGAATCGCTTGCGTGCCACACATCATGCATTTTATATTTTACATTGGTTACGTAGTCCATTTTCCCGGAACTTTCTGACCGCAACGACCACAATTTCAACAGTAACTTAAATTTATGCCTTAGCTTAGTGGTTGGAACCCGGGAAAAGGTACACGAAAAAGGAACACGATGGGAAATTTTTTATTCAGTGCCGGTATTCGACAGATACAGATTTAACCGTAAAGTTCAAGATCTTTATTCTTGTTCCTGTTCGCTGAAGAAATCTATATATTTGTCCACAATAAGAAACCCTAACAGAAACTTAATACTGGGAGTATTAAATTGATATAAGTAATTAATCACTTTATTAATTTTCTATAAGGGAAGTCTTAACATTGTACTTAACAGTGTTAGACAATGTCGTTTACGTATGAAAATATATGACAACGTAATTGAAGCGTATGTAATTAATTCGCATTTTATTCGCCACAAGACGGAACTTGAATTTTCGTGAATCGTCAACCTTCGCGCTGGCTATCTGACAAGATGCCGACGCGATGTAACGCGTCAGTCTCTCCCGAATCTGAGATTAACATAGATTTACGATCACCGTAGGCCGTGAGCCACAGCTGCGTCTACATTAATCCAACCAACGACGAACTATACGGCAGCCGCTAACTGTGTCATCCGCATAGCCCTCCCACCATCGTTATATCGTTTAAACGCATAATTGCAGCGGCTGCCAATAATATTGACTTGCAAAATAAATTGTGACTTACTGAATGGCATTAGCGAACGTTCAGGCCATTACCGACTAAGGACTGTAACCATGCAAATGGCAAAGGGAAGATACATAGAAGGGAGAGAAGACGTAAAATTATGTTCCATAATTATCGTAATGAGATACTTTCTACGTTTGACAAGGCTTTATCATTATTGTCGTCGACGGAAATGAAACTACGGATAGTTACGATAAATACGCGCAACACTTTATTATTTCCAGTTTTATCGATGAAAAAGCTGCGCAAATCGAATCGATTTTTTCATTTTATCGGCGCTTTAATCAAAATGGTTTTTTTCAACCGTTTTCAACGTAAACATCGCAAAGTGCGCGAGAGAAGCATATCTCTGTGCATATTTCATACTGAAATCGGTGAAAACAATTTACTGCCATCGAACGGAAAAATGCTCGATTATTGGCATGAGCGGACGGACGGGACGGTGCGACATTTCCCTCCCAAGTACCAAACCGAGTGTAACTCATTCGTGCTTATTGACGTCTGACAATCTACGAGTACATTTCGCCTCTGACATAAGTCGCTTGCTTCGACGCATTTTTAACGAAAACTCGCGCGACACATCGTGGAAACGAAAGGAGAATTGAAACACACGGAGTTTCCAGTCTAGTTATTGCGCGATATCCGCCTTCAGATCGATCCCCCGGTAATCCTCCGGAGCGCCAAGATTAAAAATGTTGACCCTCGTTACTTCTTCCCCGACGATGCGCGCTTTATCCGCGTATAACCGTCCGCAATCTTATCACGTACCGTCGGGAGAAAACGTTCACGGCCCGACCACGTAGCAACGTGATGATGCATAGTTCAGGAGCTTATATATTCCTTATATCCAGGGGCTTCTCCTTATTTCTTCTTCCAGAGGGTCTCGTCTCGTATTCCATGCCCCAAGGAATCAAGAGGGGCTCCGAGGTTGACCTTTCCGACAGGACGTATGATGGCCGCGAAGAAGCGGGTTACCTCTCCGGGGGACTTGGTCAACTTGTCGACGGGCAAAGGGGTTCCGACAACTTCAGATTGGACGTCAGCGGCAACGGAAAGGGTAAGGCACGGACTGCACTTCGTGCTGGAACGAGATTAGCGCCGGCGCTAGATCGTGTCTTAGATTAGCGTGATAGAGCCGTCTTCGCCGAGATATCCTGCCCGCCGCCAACCGTCTAGTCTTCTTAATCTATCGGTATCTCACGCTATCTCTTACTCGTTAACTTCTTTCTACGAGGCTAAATAGCGGCTCGCGGGACCCCGGTAACTACTGTTGTAATTCGCTGTAACGCGCGGATTGTACGCCACTTTCAAGCGATCACGCTCATGTTTCAGGACGCCTTTACACTCCTATTAAGTGTAATATGTATACGTGGCGAAATAAGAAGAGAGTAATGACGTAAGAGCGCGCGCAGAACGCGTGTCTTGAATAACGTTAAAACACTATGTCAGCATCCTGTTATGTATGAAATGCATTCCTCCTAGCGTGGCGCATATAATTTGAAATATGTGAATGTGCGACGAGAATTCTGTTAAAATATCTCGGATATCTTCCGCTTTAGAACGGACATATTCGCGTCGTTATTTCATGAATTTTCAATTTACACGTGTTTCATACGCTTCATTTCACGCATCAAAAGCACATGTTACTTTGCCAATATATTTTCCTTTTTTTTTTTTTACGGATTTGCTCGATGTATTTGACCAATCGGGAAAGTTTTTTTCCCATTTAATGAAGCAATGATTAATGCGCGCGACACCGACCGGAAATAACGCGTCGTCTGTGGTACCAATAGCAACTGTTCTACACAGATACGTGGATATGGATTTTATTCAGGAAACCAAATGACCGTCAAAATTTAATTGAGAAGGATGTGTTCGTGTACGGAAGCGGTTTTTCAAACGATCGATCAGGGGGCAATATTCGTCGTCTCGCCTATGCGAGATGCGTCCGTCGTTTTCGAGGCGCGTACGGCGGAATGAAAATGAAATTTTCCCGTCGGTCTACTCCAGGTGTGTAGGTGTGTAAACAAGAAAGTCGAAAGGGTCAGCGGAATCTAGAAAAGCCGGAGAGAGGGCCGCGGTGGAAGAGCTTGGGCTTCGGAGCCAAACGTGTTCCGCAGCGCCCGCTCGAATCTGTTCCAATTTACATTTATATTGAACCGCGAGCTAGGCTGCAACCAGTCGGCCCGCTGTTTACTCGCCTTCTGGATACATTTGTGTCTTTCCATTTATGCCACGAGACACCCTCGCCGCCGCCGCCGCCGCTGCCACCGCCGGCTACACTCGGATACACCGTCGTACTTCCGCCTTCTTAAACTTTTAAACCCGGCAAAACTGCGTACAACTTCGCCCGAGTCTCTTTAAACCGGGAAACACCGTCGTCCAATATTACCGCGGTCGAGACGAATTTCTCACTCGAGATCGATATTTGCCCCGGTATAACCTTCATTCGGAAGTTTTTAAAAATACTTGAGGAATACGTAAAGAGAAGACTCGAGAAGCGAAAAACTAAGAAAATTATACATAGAAATGCATATGAAGTTATTTATTACATATTAATATTTATTAATCATATTTTCGAAACGTATAGAATTTGAGAAATAGCGATCAACGACGATTTATAATTTTATACGACAAGTCTTCCCAGAATATCGTAAGAGAAACTTTCTCAATCCTAACGGAACTTGCGTACTATAATTATCTATATCGATTAAAACACACATCGTAACGTTCTCGCGCAACAAATGTCTTGTCTAATAAAGTATCGGTGAAGCGTTTGTGGTGGTTGACAGGTCGCGGTCATCCTTATTTCTGGTTTACGAGCATTGTACGCTCGTAACTATATACAGTACTCCCCCGAAACACTTTAAAGGGGAAAATCATCAGGCGACAGAGGTGTTGTACGGCGTACTCGCCCAGCGTGGTTATCTTACGATCCTCGTGAAGGTTCAGAATTGATGGTAGATAGCGGCCGAAGGCGGCGACGACAGGAAACTGGAAACTATTTACTCGAGGGACGATATTAAGGGAGGAAGGGGGCTATATGAAAGCGGATAGGTCAGAGCGATATAACGCCACCGCGCGAATACCCGGTATATTGTTGGAAAACGGAAGGGACGATCGTAGTAGTTGTCGCACAGGAATCCAAACACAAAGTCGCGTACGGGCCAAACACAATGCAAACTGCGTGATTGAAATTCCCGTAAGTTTTAATATACTCTAAGATTCTTACGTCGCGTCGCTACGACGTATCCGCGATTCTCTTCCGACGATGTCGAAACCCAGATGCGACGACACCGAATTCGAGACTGGATCTTTTCCTCTTTTTCTTTCCCGTTCGTAACTTTGTTATTTCCTTTTCGGAAATTATATTTTTCTAAGGCACTAAGAACTTAGGATCTATGTATTAACATTTTATAATATGTAAAACGATATTGAGCAAAAAGAAGAAAAATATAAAAATGAACGAATATTTAAAGATTATACTATTAAATAAATACAATAAAATATTTTTTTTACATTTAGTTTTATAAAAAAAATATATATATTGAAACCACAGTATTTCAAGAATCAAAATGTGTGTTTGCATTAATAAAATTTTATAATAAATATTGAATACCTAAAATTTCTAAAAAAAGCTAAATAATATAAGTATCCAAATATTCCAGAATCCAATCACCATGCATGCCGCAGTGCATTTTTTTCCGCAGCAACGCGAGCAGGTCAAATACGAGTTTTTTCTTCATTCTTTCATCATTAATTCCGGAAAGTACTGTGCGCAACGAATGAACAGTGATGAGCCGCGTTTTTGTACATGACATTCAAATGCGGCGAAAAAATATTAGGCGGCGGAGTTAGAGATTTCGGAGTCAATGTTGAAAGTAACAGGGGCATTTCTGAGAAACGCATAATACGCCGTGTCGGCCAGGGGCTTTAGGGTTATTGCAGTCCATTTTCAATCCGCATATTCCCGCGGGACACGTGTGTTTCCACATGTACTCATATAGTGGGATCTAATGGCGGGACTCGCGCGCAATAACCTGCCCTGCTGCGCGGCTGCTCCATTGCTCGCAAACTCTTCCGTATCGCATACCACGCTGCTCGCGCTGCTATATACCAAGAGCGGAACATTTCCGGGAGAAATGAAGCGAGAGAGGAACAGAAAGCACGAAAACAAACTCGAAACGTAATTAACGTTTCGAGGAAGCATACGAGTCCCACGCGAGAGCTTAACTTACGAATCTGAAACGGGTAATTTAAATTCTATTAAGCGAACACTCCTGCACGGTTTCTGGCAGCGTTATACGTAACAAAGGGAAAACGTCTTTAAATCCCAAGAAAACTGCGAAGGTCACGTGCTTGCAAATTATTTAAGTTACCGAGTTATCTATATTAAATTATCTTCGTTGTAAAACGGCGGCGCGGCACGGTACCTTCCTCTCGAAGACTTTAAGTTATACGAAACTTCTTTTAGTATTACCTCATTGAAAATCAGTCTTTATTAGGTTTTTAGTGGAAAAATAAAATCTTTTACTTCTGCTCTCTTTCCCTGTGATCTATTTACCTTCTAATTGGAATTTAAACATTAACAAGTTTCAACGTTTCAAAATTCTTGCGTGTTACTATTACATATATTCGAGAGAGATACGTATATGACATGTATTTACCATAGGAATGTTAGACATTTGTTTTTCATGCATACGTTTTCCGTTTACGCTACAACATTTAAATAAATTCGATGTCACGCGCGAATTGTCCACTATTCGCGTTACAGATTTTATTGTCTTGTTTATAGGTACGTGCACACCGCACCTATAAATGGTTTACCGTATCATACAACCCGCAACATAAAACCTTTTTTTTTTAATTCAAATACATATATCGGAACCTTTTTTCTGTGTGACATATACAGGTAGCAATTTTTACTGGATATACGTTCTCTCCATGCGTAAAAGATGACTTTGATACAGCACATACAGCAAACCTTCAATTACTGTTAAATATCAAAAGGCATAATACGTTGAGCTAACAAATAAAAATTGCGTTAATATACATGGACTGTTCACGGCGAACCAATTTTTCACTGATAAATTGATTTTAACGAATTTTTTGTTAAAGATCCGAATAGGCAAAAGAGTTCGTCTTCTCATTGTAAATTTAATAGCATTTACCGGAATTTTATTAATTTAAAAGATAAGGGGTTTATGCATTTCACGCAACTAACAACTCTTCACATCTTTTTTTCAGGAAACTCCAAAGCTGCGAGGTGTTGTAACGAAATGATTCGTTTGTGATTCCAGGATACGAATGGGTCGGCTGGCGAAACGACACACCCAACATGCTCGGACGTCCGGTGGAAATAACTTTCGAGTTCGACTACTCGAGGAACTTCACTGCCATACACCTACACATGAACAATTACTTCACGAAGGACGTGCAGGTATCGGCCATTCGCGCCCCCGTTACCGTTATTATTTCAGAAGTTACGAGCTTCGGGGAACTACCGTAAATTTCACGATCACATTGCACATTTGCCGATGTCTCCGCTACTTTTACGCGGTTTTAAAAACATTTTCCCCGCGATTTACAGAGTGCAGTCCCGTTCATCGCGCCGCCCGCGCCTGTTCGCGAGCTTAGTGCTTCCGTCGATAGCGGGGGATTTCTCAATGTGCACTCTCGCCAAAATTATTTCTATCCCGGGCGGCTTATTTTTCAGGAAAACGAATTACGAGCATAGTGTTCGCGCCTGCTATATAACAATACTTCATATATGTATATGTATACACGTTCGATCTAATTCGACTTTACGAGCGATATGAACGTCCGTCTTACGACATTCTCCGGACCGAAGAAGCGATACGATCACGCGCGACTGTTTCCACCTCATTCGAGCGTCGTCCAATCGCCCGATTCCATTCCCGTAAGGCGTTCGGCACGTACACACGATCTCTATGCTGCCCTCGCAGGTCTTCTCGTACGCGAAGGTCTACCTCGGCACAGGTGGCAACCAGTTTACCGGCGAGCCTGTCCATTTCTCTTACATCCCCGATCAGGTGCTCGAGCAGGCGCGCGAGGTCACCATAAAGCTGCATTCGCGCGCCGGCCGTTTCCTAAAGTTGCAGCTCTACTTCGCCGCACGGTGGATCATGCTCAGCGAAGTAATCTTCGAATCAGGTAAGAGAAAGATCGATCCCCTCCTCTCTCTCCCCCGGCCTCCCTCTTCTACCTCCCACGTGCCATCCCACGTGCGCAGTCGAAATTTATCTTCAGGGTGTTACTTTCGGGGTAACACTCGCGCGCCCTCCGCGCGTTCTCCGACCGTCGCGTCGGAAAACGACCGAGAGAGTAATGGCGAAGCTAAAACATCGTCCGGGATTCGCCCTTTTCTCCGCCGCGCTCTCCCCCTCGCATTTAAAGACGCGCTTTTAGTTAAACGGAAAATCAAAGGAGGCAGTCCAGAAAATTGAAATCTAGAAATAGAAATAGTTTCGAAGCGCAACCGCGCTTCAAGGCCGCGCGATTCAACGCGATTTTCCAATTTTAAGTGACATACTTTCGTCGAAGATATGAGCGCGCGGTGATACTGCAGACGGTAGGAAGGAAAATCGTTCCGAAACTCAGGCGCGCGGAGCTTGGAGAGAAAAATTATTCCGACGGTAGTGTAGTTTCAAAGTAAACGCACGCGTACTGCTATAAAACTGATATAAGGTAAACTTATTTTGTAGAGAATCTCACTACTTTAGAACAAGGATATAAAAAAGTATTTAGTATAAACAAATATCGATTAAACAGAAATAACGAGATGTATTTAAGAAATACCATGATACTAAATTGTACTTTATTACTGTTTAATATACGAACACAGTTTTACTCCTAATAATTCAAGAATAAATTCTTTTTCTATTATTTCACTCCTTTTCTTTATAGATAACAAAATAAACGTAATATCAGCGTTAAGGGAAAATATTTTTCGCAATAACAAATATATTTACTGTCGGAATTGCTCGGACAATAGCATCGTATCCCGAACAAAAGACAGTGCGAAAACATTTAAAGTTTCTGAAATCGTTTAGTCCTACGTTGTTGTTCGCTCGACTTTAAAGCACCGTGGAAAGCAAAAAGCAGAAGTATCCACGGCACGTTGTGCGAATGAGAGCACGTGGTCGCGGACCGGAAACGAAACTTACTTACCGCACACGTATACACACACACATATACACATTCGAATATATACTCTCAAAAAGTTTTGTCTCGAAAAGCCGGAATGTTGCACGAACCAGACGAGCGAAGCCGTCGTTAATCATTCTCTCAGTGCGCTGTGTTCTTTCCTTTCACGAAAGATAACTTCGGCAGCGTAACGCTGAAGCGAGTGATTTTCTT
This sequence comes from Temnothorax curvispinosus, assembly GCF_003070985.1. Lineage (NCBI taxonomy): Eukaryota > Metazoa > Arthropoda > Insecta > Hymenoptera > Formicidae > Temnothorax > Temnothorax curvispinosus. The sequence goes on along the minus strand of NW_020215866.1, from coordinate 215,788 downwards.
TGTCGCCCGTATCAAGTGGCACATAAAACTTGCACGTATTTCATTTTGAACGTCGTTTGTAGTGTTTGTATGAAATTGTGTTACCCTATCTTTCTTAAATCATACTACGTATAATTTTTTCTATATAAATTTCTATTGATATGTGCTGCGTCAATTTATAGAGTAACAATATATATATTGTTAATATTTCCCGAAGAGAATATCTTCTTTGTAACCTCACACAGAAAAAAAAGTGTTAAATCAAGACTTATGTTCTTGTACATAAGCAAGAATCTATCATCTTGAAATGAGATATAAATTGCATTAAATGAAGAAAACTTGTTTGAATGAAGATAGTTTAATCAAGAAGAAAAAGTTGAAATTCTCATAAGAAGATCGTAGATTCTTGCTTATATACAAGAATATAAGACTTGATTTAACACTTCTTTTTTTTCTGTGCACAAGCTAGAATAATGTATACATAACATATTGCTTGTTAATTGTTCGAAATATATGTGACATTTTTCTGGAAACAATAATTTTATTTGCTCGAATAGAAAATAACTCGAGTCCTCATGGAGATCAGAGAATTATACAATCCGTACGCGGAAAATATCACAGAACGAAAAATACGATATAAATACGATACCAATAGCGATTCAACGCGATCGGAAATCTACGTTGAATCAGAATTACATAAGAACAAGTAACTTTATTAAACATTTATGAGTTTGTAAGACTACGATTACACTACAGCTTATTTAAGAGAGTCTTAAAGGTTCTTTAAGTACAAACACAAACAGTTAGGATTAAAACTGTAAACTCTTCTGTTCGCTATAACTTTTAGGAACGAAAAAGTTCATGAATTTTTTTTAGGAATTAAAAGCGCGTTTCTCATCGCGATGTAGCTGTAGCTCGGACAATATATCTCATATAACATCCGAGTGAGACCGGTATTCCCGGTATAGTCTTTCAAATCAAATTCGATCGGGAAGATCGATTCCGCGGTCCCGCAGCCGGCAAAACGCAACTGTTACGGCAACTTACCCCAATGACTAGCTTAATCCAACATCGACGGGCGACCGCATATCGATCACCGATATTTCTTTTAATTCGTCTCAAACAATCCGAGACGGGAACTTAGCCGCCGGTCTCTGGTAATGCAAGCTTTCGGAAGTTCGGTGTCGCTTCGTTGCACCGGGCCAACCGCGCGGGAGTGGGTACGTCGTTAATCATTCGTCCGCACTCCGGTGCTCTCCGTCCTCGACTGCGAGCGATAAGTTGGACCGACCGGCGCGGCGCGCGGCGCCCAGAGGCGACCAATGTTCCTCGTCACCTGTATACCACATAACTCGTATTCACGTCGCACAAATGCTTCGTTGAGCTGCGACATCGATAGGAAAATATATCGCGCCCCCTTCCTCCCCCCCTCCTTTACCCGTTCCTCTTTTTGGCACCGGCATCGAGTTTTCTGCCGGAGCGAGTCGCGCCGCGAGAGAGCGAGAGCACCGACAGCAAGCGCTCGCGCGCGGCCCACTCCGATTAATTTTCCTTTTTATAAATTGCGCGTACGAACCGCGTCTAACTGCTCGAAAATTGGAATATTTTCTGGTGTCCATTAGTCGATAAATTGCCGCGGCACTAATTTTCAGTTTGCCTAACGGGAAAATTCCAGCTGCGTGTGACACGAATTAAATTCTGGTCGTGATATTTGTTCGTTTTCAAACGATCGATGTGTCGTAGAAAACTATCCCGCATACAAATGAAATTCTGTGTCCGTACCGCGGCCACAAAGGGCATTGGTACAATCCGATAAAATTGTCAAAAGACGCACGAAATTTAACTCATTTTCGAGCATCGCACGTTCCTTTTTGACTGATTTTACTGATGCCATCAGAGATTGATTTCGCTTTTAACAACGGTATAGATTAGTCGTGTATCGTCGATGATTTTACAGCATAGAATTTATCGAGTTATTAATTTAATTCAATTAGTTCCAACAATGCTTTTCCCACTGTGTGATAATGCTTTTCTCACATATAGACGTTTCACACACTCGAATATTTAATACGAGCTTGATAGGCGGTGGATTTCATTAGCTCTAATCCTGAATGCACAGTTATCTCCGAATGGAACAATACCGAGGACGAGGAGGCGAAGAACAAGAGCGCCATTGTACTGGCGACCGGCAGCCCCTATCAAAATAACGAGGGTCCACTGCAGAGAGACGAAGTGAAGGCTACTTTTAATAAGGAGGAAAGCAAAGATAACACCTGTAAGTCTACTGTCCGATTTTTCTATTGTTACTCCGGTAAGCTACGTTCATAATTTTCCGCGTAATTGACGCTCTTTTCAGCCGAGCTTTTTCCCCCCTTGTCATGTTTTATAACAATGAGCTCGATATATCGCGAAAGAATTGTGTGTCGGAAAAATGGATCATTACATGATAATCGCTAGATTCATTAACACGATTTATTAACATAGAAAAATGTTAATTTGAATTTTTTGTACGATACGCACTTAGCGTAAAACTACTTTTCATGAACGGATACGAAATTGACGTAGTTTTTTAATGATATTATTAGAAGTTGAGAGTTTGATTAAAAAATTTGAAATTAAGTTTAAATAATGAAGATAAACGCTGCCAAACTTTATATTTAAAATATAAAAGTAGATATTATTGAGAAATCTGAAATACGTTACCGCGCAATTAATTTGCGTGTTTTCTCTTAGATTCACAGCACAAATTTAATTATAATTATATGAAATTGAAAAGGCAAATACTTGCATCTTTAGAGGAATCTTCTTTTTTATATGCGACGTCGCCTTACACCGCAATTAATGGAAAAACGGCGACGATGGGGCTGGAAGACCCCTTGAGATCGACAGACTTGTGCGAAAAAGTACATCGAGTAGTCCCAGGGACGTCCTCGATTACCTGCAAAAGAAACGTCACGGAAGAAAAAGAGCGGTCGCTTTTGTCCTTTGGTCGAGTTTGTTAATCAATATAGAAGGATACTTTTTTTTTTATTCTCACAAAAGCCGCGCAATTAACCTGATTAATTCTTTAACTTTCTCTTCTGAGATGTCGAGACGCGGTATCGAGACGCCGTTAAAAAGATCACGAGTTTCGTTAACGAAACTCTTTTAATGCTAATTGATTACACTCGATATTCTCGAAGATGGACAGCGAATAACTAATTTAAATTTTCTTCCTACTGACGTTCCGCGACTCGCGCTGCATAAGCGGAAAACTTTTCAATCACACAGTGACGATGTCGGAATTGCTGCAATTTCTTCATAACTTGTCAGGTTCATGCTCGCGTGCTTGTTTAACATAGGTTTGTATTTGTGTACACTGCTCGAACTGCTCTTTGCGTGTCCGCTTGTTAAATTCGCCCAAAGTAAAGCGCAAGAAAGCGGGACGATGTTTTTTCGCTTAAAGCACGACGTATAGCTAACACTCATTACATATTACACCGCGCAGAAAGGTACGAATGTGCGCCAACGCGGGTAATAATCTGCGAATTAAGAGGACAAACGATACACTAGGAAGAATAACATTATGCTTTCTTGTCGACCGATGCTCTGCAACATTGCGCCGAAATTGGTCTGCGAAAGAAACGAGACCGAAATGTTGAAAACTCAAAAAGAGCATGAAACAAGATGAAATTTTTTTGTCGCAGATATATTTTTATTCGGAAAATTAAACTCTCTGATATTTTTGTTTGCAGAAAAGACAAAGAAAAGAATTTATTGTTGTTTATCAGAGAAAGTTTATAGCTTAGTTTCGATCTCTGTATGCGTGAATTACTCTTTTTTTTTGTAAAGAAATATCAATATAAACATTTCTTGCCATTGGTAATTGATTGACTAACTTTAATGTCATTCGTTCCAAAAAATTGTATATATTATTTACCTAATATTTTCATATACCATTTAATGATGTTAAAACTATGAGTATAAACCAATTTTGCCAATCATGTCACGATATTTAAAAAAGTGTCTTATTCGATTATTTTCCTGTTCGTTTATTGATTTATAAAATACTCAAGCGATGATCAGGCTATTGCGGTGGACTACGAAAGCCATCAGCGGATATTGTTTTTGTTCAGCCGGGCACTGATCAACCGTGATCTAGTTACGAGCTTCGTGCTGAACGCAATCATCATTATCGTTCCATCGTACATTATGCGAGGTTACCTCGGCGGCATTATCTACGGTGATAGGTCGTGTTGCTTGATGCATCAAGCGTCGTGGGCGAGTGAATCCGCTATCGCGTATATCAGCGCGGGTCAGCTGTCTGCACCGTGCAGCGGTCGAAATATTATTTGGAAAATTCTTTTGTTATCAGCATGACTACCGTTACTATCGATATTCCATTTGCTTCGAAACGACATCTGCGAGACTGTGTGGTTATTTTCGATTAAATGGAAGACTTTATTTTTATCATAGAAAGCTACGTTTTTTGAAAAATTACTAAAAAATTTAGTGATTAAGACAAAAAAAGTTGAGACAAAATTGAGTCACGACAAGAAAAGGAGAATAAAAAAAGAAATAAATCAGTTACAATAATGATTTTTACTCGACCCAACTGGCCACATTTATTAAAAACAATCGTTCAACCATTGGTTTTGGTCCTTCTCTCAAGTGTAAATCTATAAATCATAAATTTAATAAGCAAAAAGTATGTAAATTGTAACTCAACTTGACAAAGTAAATGACTAAGAAACAATACATTAAAAATGTTTTAAACTAATAAATACCTAATTGTAAGTCATAAAATTAGTAACGTTGTCCAGAGAACATTATGATGCCTTAAAGACGTCTAAAATTGACTTATACTTTTATAAGACGTCTTATAAAACTATTAAAAAGACATCATTGTGACGTCTATAAGATCCGATTTATGATATCTTTGAGGTCTCATAGACGTTTTATTTTGGACTACTTTTAAATATATTGTAAAATAATAATTAATAATTAATAATAATTACAATAATGAAAACGCGTTAACAAGAAGAAAATACGAAAGAGGAGCTAGCGTTGCTTGATAAAAATCGTTATATATAAATAATTTAATATTTACATAACTTTGATAACAATCTATATATTACAGAGATCGCGGTTTTGTTGTTTGCAAAATTATGTGAGTATTAAATTATTGATATATCGATTAAATAAGCTTCTGTCTCGTATTCCTCTTCTTGTTAATGCGTTTCCGATATCAAATATCAAGAACAGTTTACAGAATTAGTTTATAAAATTAATTGTGATAACTGTAACTTCATATATAGAACAAACTATAGAGACATTTAGAGACACGAGTTCACAGGAACATTTCAGTTCAAAACAACATTAGAAAGTGCGAAAGCAATCACTCAGTAGTAAGCAAACATCATCTTTCATATAAACATGAGTTTAATTGGTCTAAACCAAAAGTTTTATGCAAATAAGAGAAGCACACTAGAGAGAGAGATTGCTGAAATGTTTTTTTATTAAGAATTATAATGGCATCGTTAATTTAAAAAAGATACGAGGATTTGAACGCTCTATATGATAAAGTAATAAAGTCTATATAGTTTTTATTTTTCAGTTTTTATATATTTGTAGCATATTTATGACTTAACGACTTACACCTTGTGTTGATATTTGCTCATTTGAATTATTCTATCGCTTTGACGTGCTTTCTATATGTTTTAATTTTTAACATATAAGTTCTGAGATTCTTTTCATTTCTGCGCTTTTTATCATATATAGTATATTCAAATCCTTTTTTTAAATTAATAATGCCATTATATTTCTTGATAAAAAACATTTTTTGATGTTTTAATTTTTGACGTCCAGCTATGATGACGATGTGTAATGCTAATGTCATCTATTTGAATTTGAGACAGTGTTACTATTATACGGATTATTTTACGATTTATAAGACATACGAAACATATGTAAGCCTTTGAACTTATACTTACACGATGATCTCCTCATTTGATCTAACCAGCTTAAATTTAGCTTTTAGATTTATGACTTGATTTAGCACAATGTTATGACTGATGAGATATCAGTAAAAAGCTACATTACTAATTTTATAACTTGGGTATTTATTAGTTTAAAAAATTTTTATTATATTGGTTCTCAAGTTGACTTTGTCAAATTGAGTTACAGTTTACATGCCTTTTGCTTATTGAATTTGTAATTTATACACGGAGAGAATTTTTTGTTTTATTTTACCCTTAAATTCACTATAAACTTGGGACAACTTGGCAACCAAGGAATTTTTAAAATATACAAAAAACATTTTACAAACAATGTGATAAAAATTACCAAGCAGATTGGTAAATTTTGAAAAATTATCGAAATTTCTTAGATATATTTTAGTAAAATTAATCAAACATATTTTATATTTTAATGTAATAGATATTAACATTTTTTATTATGGTGGATATTAATCAGAATAGCTCGCATAAAATTCTTGGTGGTACATGTTGTTCCACAACTACCATGATTTCAGAGTAAATTTTAAGAGAAAATTCTCTCCGTGTAGATTTACACTTGAGAAGGACCAAAATCAATAATCGAAACGTTGAGACGAATTGTATTTAATAAATGTGGCCAGTTAGGTCGAATAAAAGTCATTATTGTTAATTATTTACTGGCGAAGCAAAGTTTCATATTTAATTGAATCAGTTACATTCATTGTCAAATGAATTACAAGTAATCGGTTAGAAGAAAACAGCTAAAGAGATTTCATTAAATAATTACTCAAACGTTAAAGACTGACTTTGAATCCTTAGGAATTACGATCGATGTCGCGATTAATTAATGTAAATTATCTCTAGAGCACAGTCTAAGCCAGTGACAATATGCAAGATCACTAAGCTTGCGGTGTAACCGTTAATCGTTGAGCTAATCGATTTCCTCCGTATCCCGCACCCGAATATGACGGGTGCATCTCTGTTTACTACATATACACACCCAGTCGTTTTATATATATAATATACATACATACTATGTAGACACACTCCATACACACATACATCCTTCTCAGTTCCAGATAAGAGCAAGGAACCGGAATCGAGGCAGTTCGTCGGTTTAGTTATCGGCATCCTGACGACCGTAATTGTGATGCTGCTCGCGGCGATCATGTTCATCTTCTATAGGAACCGTAGGCTCAAAGCTGCTCTCGCACCGTCAAACTTCTACGATCAACAGGGTGATCTCAAGGTTATTATAAAGATATACTGCTGCATAATTAAGTATTGCCGTAATATTAAGTCGTAGTACTCTATGTAGCCACATGCATATAAACCTCTAACCTTATTCCAGTGAAATTATTTTCTCTTACGCAAAATACAAATATTTGCATGACAAAGAGAGATGACTTTGTAACACGGCATTTTTTGTCTAGCGCATTATTGAGATGTAATTTATTAGTGTTTTATCGATATTTTGAAACAATAGATAGATATATGTATAATAACAAGAAAAAAAAACTATCTTCCTTTATTATAAAAAAAATTATATATGTATAATTCTGGTGTATACAGATCGTGAAATATTACCATACAAGTCAACGTGCAAGGCGCCAATCATTAGGCATCATTAAGCACACGAGGACGAAAATTGAGAGTAATAAAAAATTCGAGCATAATAAATAGCCCTTTGCGCAGCGATGCGTATTATCACGATACTAAACAATTCGGTAAATGACGACGATTTTGTTCTCCGGTCGCGATTTTTCTTTGCTTGACTCTCGACCTGATTTAATGCCGGAGTCTTGCCTCTCTGGTTCTAATAAACCGAACAGGCACATCTATTTACTCTATGCTTCCAGGTCACTTTACGCCGCTTTTGAGCAATCGCGCAAAACAGCTTATACCTACCTATTACGTACGTCGGTTTAGGTACAAGCGCGCGCGCGTAACTAAAGGAGAAAACACGGCGATCAAATATTTTCTTTAAGGCGGAGAGACGCAAACGAGATCGTGCTAGGACGATTAAAAGGACGCTCCGAGATTGTTCGTTATGCGCTTTTATCCTCGAATCCTTTTATGATCCGGCGCGCTTCGCGTAATCGTAGAATTTGTACGCGTTCATTACTTTGCGTTATAACGAAAATTACGTTTGAAAAAAAGCTCGTAGAGAGAATTAGTGAACGGCTTGATTAGCGGCGATAGACAAATTATATGCACCTAATAATTATTCTCGTAATTCTTCCCCCATTACAATACACAATGCTTCGAAGGAATAAGAAAAATAACGAGAAATATCTTGCGATGCACGCGCGGACAAGGCTATTTTTCTCTGACGTCGCATTCCATCGTAGCGAAGGAGGACCCGCTAGAAACGTTTTCCGGGCAAAAGAGACGTTTTCAGTCTCGCACCTCGTTCTAACGCGGAATGTCTAACTTTGTCGTAAATTCCGCTCCGACTCCTGTCCTATGGAACAACAAGAATTATTAACGTCGCGCGTTTACTACCCTCGCGCCCGCGCCGGTGGACAGTTTGCACGACTTTCACGATGTATGGTCTATAACGTTAAACCCAGCTCTTTACCATGCACAATGGTGACTCGCTCGCTTGAAATCGCATTTATTTTGTATAGCGGAAAATTAATTAATCGGTTAATGCCTCAAATCTTGCCTCTTCAAGATAACATCGAGATACGTTTGTAAGGGGAAAACTGGGAAGATGGAAAAATCGAGGGAAGAAGCCAATACACACGTAGCTTTCATTACTTGATTAGCCGGCTGTTATCTAAGTACGAAATCAGACCAACGATTTGTGATGGTTAGGTGCAGGGTAACAAGGTAAGAAGTGAATTCCGCAGTAAGTAATCTCTGTAGATAAAAGTGCCGTTGGTGGAGAGAGACGAGAAAGTAAGGATGAGGAATAAAACGTTAGAAGAGAATTGAGCGTGTTACGCAAAAAGTTAATACTTGGATTGTGAGCGGAGCGAAGAAAGTGAGGTTGACGGAGGAAAAAGAAAGAACTCTGAGAACTTCGCGTATGTTTACCAAGCCACTGTTGTTCTAACCGGATTAATAGCAAAGTGAAGTTCGTTCGTAGAAATGGACAGCCCCGGCGCTCTCTCCCATCCTTTTTCGCGGGATATAGCGGGAAGACAGTAATTAACGACTTGCTGAACGATGAGAAATAATGAGTGCCAGACAGTTGAGCTTGCAAACCCTTGAAGCTTTCCTAACTTAACTGTTTGCACGGACCGAAGGCAACTGGAGAAACGTATACAGGAGCGACAGTCGACAATTAATAACGACGCTAACAACCTATCGAAATAAATTGAAGACTCGGCGATGGCGACATTAGCTATCAAGGTGACTAATTAGTCACTCGGAATATTTCATTCGGCTCATTATTAATAATGATAAATGAGGCGAAAGAAAGTTCTAGGAATCAAGAAGCTACCAAACTGGTCCTCTATTATTAGCAGAGAGAGTTTGCAGTTTGAAAATAATAATTTAAATAATTATTTGTATCCTATTTGTGCGATATACGCGCGGAAATAAACATAATATTCATTTATTCAGCAAATATGTGCGGTGCGGAATTAATTAATCGCGTTCGATCAATTCTGTCTGTAAATGTAGGGAACCAAAAAGAACACGAAAACACGTTTATGTAATATTTTTCATTCGCCCCGGCGAAGCCTGGGAGTGGACGCGCATGAAGTCTTCTAGCCGCCTTTACCATACATCACTCAAAGTATTCTTCGACAACCCAATATCTTCCACAGCTAAGTTTTTTTTTTACCAGCCGCCGAAGAAGTGCACGGGTAGTCAAGCTGACTCCTTAATTAAAAGAGCCGTCGAGATGGCCGTATTGCGACGCCGTCGTCGAGAAGAGACGTGCGTTATCTTCGTCGTTCACCCGCCGCTGAGCGGCGTCATATACACTCCAAACGCGCTTTCTTCTCTTCCTCGCCCATCTTCGCCAATCCTCCTTTTCCCCCCTGCTCCACGTTCCCGACATTAGCCACCTGCTACTTGTCCCGTCTTGAAGTTGCGCGAGCCACCATCCCTTGTTTTCCCCCCTTCTCCACGAAATGACCCTATTGCCCCTCGTGCAACCTGCGACCCACGTCGGATCTCCAGAGAATGGCAGATTATGTCTGCCAGGTAGAAACCGCTGTCAATTTATCGAGCAATACGGGTCGGGGAGAAACAACGTTTTCGCTTGTCCTCACTACGCTCGCGCGCACCTGATTCAATCCGGCGAGACGTTGAACCGATATAGCCGCTCGAACCATATCGAGAACACCGATATTTTTTTCCTCGAGATCTGTTTGTTCGCGAACTTGTCATTAATTAAATAGACAGCGATTTACTGCGTCATAATTATTCATTGCCTCTCGTTGGCTAAACACCGTATTATCGTCTACCAGCGCTTAACCCTCGAATGATCGCGTCAAAATTTGAAACATGAGCAGTCGCGTGGGGTGTACACCCCAGAGTATTTTCCTCGTAAATGTTAATGAAGAAAAAATTGTCACTTTTACTGTTCGAGTTTATGAATCTTTAGACCTATCTTTAACGTAATTTCTGAAGTATAAAAAAATTACAATTTTAATAAAAAAAAAGACTTCTCCAACAATGGTAAAATTTTTCTTATGTTTATAAAAATAAACTAGCTAGAGTATAGCCTAATTAATTAATCTCTCTATGACTGCGGACTACAACTTATTATAATCACTGCAGCTCATTCTTATTGATCGCGAGTGATTTTGTGCTTGTAGACGTCATTCTTCGCGCGATACGTTTGTTAGCATTGAGTTTTGAATAGTTTTGATGCGATCGCACATTCATTCCGTCGCAGAACTGATCCGGTCTCTCCTCTCATCCCACTAGCCGGAGTAGTCAAGAAGACAATTTACAGAGCACAAGACCTCCACAATCTGTCGGGCATCATGGACTATGAAAACTAAACTTTGTTTCGCGGATGACACACCATATCGATCTGTCTGATCCCATTTCGAGCGAATATGATGGAGGACTCCCAGTCTTTTTTGACACTTTAGCTCCATCGGTCCGCTTTAAAACGTTGGAGGGAAAACTCCGTGGGATAGTATATCGCTTAAAGCCCCGCGAAGTGTTGTGCTTTTTTTTCTCCCCCTCTCTTATCCGAGAATTTACGATGCAGCAAATTCTTGTTCCAGATTTCATTGCGCAGGATTATTTAATTTACGCAAACGTTCATCCACGTGTTACGGGTCAGGCTATTTTTTAGCAATTAGCAAATCAAATTTACGTTGAATTACCCACATATCAGTGCTTTGCAATAAATAACCCGTTTACGACACTGCCTTAAGGGCATGTGCGTGAATCATATGCGTTATGCGCGAAATATATCGGACAAACAATAACAGATACGGCGCGTAATTTTATTCAATCCATAGAATTTATTATTATCGAACGTGACGCAGCTCTCACCGCGTGATGCAGCTCTGTGAGCGCGCGTTCACGTGTGTCTGTATTCGTGCGAAAAGAGCATGGCAGGGCTATGGAGGAAGGACTCCATACAAAAGTAAGTGCTAATGCGATTACCAGGTTTAGCTCGGAGAGAGAGGCGGGAGGGTGCGAGAGACAGTCGAGTGAAAACAGATTATTTTAATTTAAAGCAACAAACTCTCTGATTTTCGTGCGCTGTAATCCCTAACCGCGAGTTGAATATATATACGTACGTATGCGTACTGCAACGATTCCATAGTTTGAATAATTATCTGTTAAATTGTTGGAAGAGTCTGACGACATTTAAACAAACAAAAAAAAAAGAAACAAGAAACGGCACTCTTGTGTAGACACTTCAGACTTGTCATAAATTTGTTTGGAAGTTTGAAAAGCGTCGCTGCAAATTTCAAATGCTAAAACTCTTTGGATGTAATAATTATAACGGTATCCAAGGGACGTTTTGTAACAACAAGATATGCCAAAGTAGAAAAACTACGAGAATGCGTTAATTAAAAGCGGGTCAGTGCCGTGAAAAATTAATTAAAAAAAAGCCCATGAAACAAGTGAAATGCGCGGGAGACACTTTTGGACAAAGTTGGGAAACGTGCAAACAGCTTGGACGGGTCGCGCAGCCTTTGCGGAAACGAGGCGAAGATGTACTCATGGTAATGAAAATGGCAAAAAGCACTCCGGTGCTAATTAATGGAGGATCGTTTTGTGCCCGGAATCTTTTCGTTAGCACTTCACGGAATTTGTCGGGTAACCCGTTTCACGATTTCGATTCTCGTCTACTCCGTCTCTATAACGCCCACCAGCGCGCTCCTTCTCTCGCATCCACTGTTTGTATTTCCGGCGGCTGCATTAACAAGTTTAACATTTTTCTCAGATTAGTACGGCGCGCGCAAACGAATGTAAAAAAAGTGGCGCAAATAGTGGAGCACCGTTGCGTATAAATATAAATACGTAAAATGCATTACGCGCGTCAGGAAATTTTAGTTTCCAGCATTTTGTTTTGCGCATCGTTTTTAGCGTAATAAAATTTTGCGTTTTCGCGTATTCGCGTAAAACGCGCGGATCACGGATATCATGAAACGAATAAGGCAAGCGTTGTTTTTCTTCTTCTAAAATCAAATTTCACGGTTCCGTGTTGTGCGCGTAAAAGGGGGAAATTGAGGGGAATCGGTACACATAAATTAACAATAATCCACTCAATTCAAACGCACCTTTAATTCAACCGCCTCGTTAAGAGATTATTCGACGCTATCGTTTGCCGATCTCGTAATCGCGGTTAAACTCGATATGCGATTAGTATGCGGGCAAACACGCAATATCTCTAAACAAATACGCCACTTCGATAAATCCCGTGTGCACGTAAGCTCTCTCGCTGCAACGCCCGTAATTTATTTCGCCAGGCGGATATCCCGTTCGGAATACCAAAGTTATAAAGGAAAGGATATCAAGTCCCTCTCTTCTTCGACGTCGGACGATGCCGGACAACTGATACGTTGATAAAATCGTATGGTCAATCGAACGTGTCCGGATTTGCGAAAGGAATCACGGACACATGGATCTGTGGGGAGGGGGGAGATCCTTTTGTACGCCCGATTGATATATCTATATCACAATGCGAAAGGAAAAGGCGCTGTATTTCGCGTCTTATGATCGTGTCAATAATGCATGAAGTGACTCTGTGAAATCACTTCATCGCAAAGTCAGTAAAAATCTATCTTTCCAAATTCCGGAGGCTTAACCTTCTTCTCGTAATCTCTCTTTAATGGTCTTATTAATATATCACGATACGATTGTAAGGAAAGAGATTTTCATTGCGCTATTACATACGCGTATAGCTTGTATTTTTAAAAATATTACAGCCGCAAACTTTATAAAATTTATTTTCTTGTGTTTGTTTATAAACTAAATAATATGGGGGGAAAAACAATAAATAAATTGTCCGATACCAAGCTGCTTTATTTTTGGAACGTTATTTTCTATCGTTAAAAATAAGCGAGTTATTTCAGACCGTTCTAGATATCGCCAGCTTTGTTAATCATGGCTTTCATAACTTTGTGTATTAATAAATTCTTAATAGTTGCCTACCGCGTCTCTCTTCTCTCTTATCGGGCAAGCGTGACGTGCAAACAAGATCTCACGCTAGACCGACGATTCAAAAATAAACTTTATCCCGTTAATGTCAAGAGTCGTTTCAACAATCATGTATTCATGTATTCATGTATTCATGTATTCAGAAGGCAAATCCATATAATTAAACATCGATCCAGATCAATTGCCTCATTAGCACGATTTTAGCAACGATTTTGCATTTAGACTGATCCCTTTAACTGCATCAAGAATCGCATCGGTGTATCCGAATCGCGGACTATTTGCACGACGATAAGCAAGGCCGTTCCATAAACCGGATCACTATCTCTCGGGCAACAATAATACTTCCAAACCGCCATCGCAGCGTCGCGTCGCCGTTTCGGCGTCCGATCGACGAAAACGAGTTGTCAACATCGCCTCGAATGCTCGGCCATAAGAGTATGGGAAGCGCGCGACAGGACTTCAGATAGCCCTAATGGAGAAAGAGATGTTTAGATGGTTAAGACCGATGGCGGGAAGCAAGCCCTCGTGCTGGAAACGCGAGCGATCAGGAAAGATAGAAGGCGATGGGGATGGTGTAACAACGTACGTATGTATATACGCGCGCGTGTATACGCCAGCGTGGCGGCGCAAAAGAGGGCGAGAGTATAGTGAGATTCGCGTAGAATCCCGATGGTTAAGTGGTTATCTTATCTTAACGGCCGCGCCACAGCATCTCACCAGTCTGGCACCCTCTAACGCTCCCTAAACGGAAATTAACACCCACCCCCTACGTCCTCGGCGAGTCAGCCTCGACACCCACGGAGCCTGGAGCAACGCAAAAATCAATGGATATTATATCGCGACTCACACAGACGCGCAACGTACATACGGCACCCGTCATGTCCCTCTACGATCCCTCGCGAGTTGTCTTATCGTGCGAAGAAAAGTGACGAGGAGAGACCGCGGTGTAAACACCCCCGCCGCCGGTGTCTGGGGTACACCCGTAGATTGTTTGTTATAATAAAACTGCTAATTTCCTGAGGTGGCATGTCAGGCTCGATCGTCCAGACATCCCTCGTGCACCTTCGCCCAGGTTTGCGAACCGAGATAAAGGCGTCGGGAGGAAGTGACGCGAGATAAGAGCTTTACGGGTGGGCACCCGCGCGCGGTTTTACCGTCGCATTTTAGATGAAAGCGCACTGCCATGACGAATCCCGTTAATGGAGAAAGGTAAATGCAACTTACGCCAGTCGCCACGGCGTAAGTCGAGAATACGTTGCCGTTAATACCGATGCCGTCGCGATTTCTGCTAGATAGTCGTTGAGATGCGGCAAGTTTTCGTTACGTTTAATCTCTCTTTAACCGTTCTCGTGCCGTGATCGTAAAACCGAATTCCTTATGTAAAGATTTAATATATTCATATATCAGAGCAATGAACGAAAGAGATTTTGTTCTTATCTGCAAACTAACCTGGTTTACATTATGGTTTCCCGAGATAAATTTAACTTATTGCAAACGAGATTAACGAGAACGATTATTTTATTTACAGAGAAAATATATTAACAATTTTTAGAATTAACACGAATTGAAGGATAAGGAAATTCGTATCTGCAATATTTAAATTTAAATTATCTTGAAACGAACGACGTTTAGAGAGAGGGGGGGATTTAACTTATTGCAAACGAGAGCGATAACATTTTATTTACAGAAAAAATATATTAACGATTTTTAAAATTAACACGAATTGAAGGATAAGGAAACCCGTATCTGTAATATGTATTTAAATTCAAATTATCTCGATGCTAACGACGTTGGGGAGGGGAAAGAGGGCCCAAGTTTATGGAACTATACACTTCGCGAGTGGCAAGGGAGTCATTCCGGCATTATCCTTTTTATCGGTGGCGAAAATAAGCTTGCGCTATACCTTTTACATTCTGTCTACGGTAGCGTGCGCCAAGCGCCGCTACCATAAAGTAAAATTACGCAATCGGCCATAGGTATAACATAACAAGTCAGTAGGCTAACGGGTATTCGTCGCTTCGGCGCACAATAACCAGACGCGCGCGGTAACTCCCTCGGGGCCCGCGTTGTGTCTCCTCGTTTCGTCGGTTATGAATATTCTGAGAAGAATATGAGCAAAGGAGCCGCGAGGGAGAGGTGGCAAATAAGAGAAGATAACCGATGGTGTATCGCTTTTGCCGCGCGACGTACACGGGTCGGCGTGTGCATAAATGTCAGGTGCATTAACGATAACGCTCGATATTCGACCGCAGGTCTCCGTGCCGGACGAGGGCGAGGACAAGGGACCAATTTGCCCGCCGCTTCCGGCGCAGTATCAACCAGCCACCTACAGCACGACGACGCCGCAATTACACAAAACCGTCACGGATTACACCGGTTGGTACCAATGTTGAAAGTCATACGCGCTTGCCGCTTAAGTATTTCCGCCCGCGCGATCTAACAGTCTCGGCCCGTTCGGTTCACTTTTAGCCGGGATTACGGTCGTTAAGGTAAAGCACCGCGCAAATACGCACGTACCTAAAGACTTCTTTTAATTCTGATTGTTGCAAGTTCAATTGCGTTCCTTAAAAGGCAATCGTCGAACTTGTGTCGAACCAGTGTTCTTTCGGACGCTCGGCTGGTTAACTTTTAAAATCTGCTTCACCAATTTCGTTAATAAATGTTTTATTCTCTTTTTCTCTCGTTATATTTTATAATATCTTTATGTTTATTTTTAATTTATATACACGTTTTTATCTCTTCCTCGTCTTTCCTCTTCCATTTCGTCGATAAAATTTGCCGCGCACTAAATTCTAAAATTAATTTACCATCTCCGCGAGCAGGGATAACAACAAAAGTTGATTGGCATCCCGGTTACGTCTAATTTCGCCAAAGACGTTTCCACTTCTGTATTCGATGACTTCGTCCCCTCGCCTCGACACGGATAGTTTCGTGTTATCGCGGGAATTCTAACGGGCTGTCCCAGGAGTGACGGTCAAGCCGAGGTTTCGAATCTCTGCGCCTGGTTTTGCCCGTGGCCGCACGGACGTAGTTGGAATAGTCCGACAAACTATTCCGTTACGTCTCGTAGTTGGCACAGCTTGCCGGACACAGCGGGAGTAGCCGCAGTCCGCAGAGAGAGAGACTGTTTGTCGCGTCGCGCGACCTTGTTTAATCGAATTAGGACTAGAGGTCTTTGATTAATTAACTATCGGAAAACGACAGCGCGCGCCGTGATACATCGACAGGTCGCGCTAATTTCGCGAGTCCACAAATGTCACGATTATCGTGCGCGGGCGTGTGCCTGAGCGCGAAACGACCAGCGTATAATGGCAATATCGTGTAATAAATTGAAATGGGACATTTCTCCACCTCGTTACCTCCGAGTTTCCGAAAGAACTTGATTCGCTGCGCACAGTCGCGGATGACGCTTGGAGGTTCGCGGCGCTGCGCGCGGAGTCTCGTTAAAAAATGGTAACGATCCTCTCACGAAACTTGGAAAACTCGGCGCGAGAGAACGGGAGGAAAAAAAGCATTGCAGGCGGCAATTCCTCTCTCGTCGACGGCTAGCCGTGATTATATTTTTAACTTTGTCGAATTTCTTGATTCTTCTTCCGCTTCGCTCTCTCCTTCGCCGCTTCTCGGACCAGGGATCAACGAGGTGCAGCCGGTTATTCCGCTCCTGCTTAACTCGACGATCAATCTTGCCAGGCCAATTCCGGCGGTCCAAGAATATCCGTCTAACCCGCCGCCCATACCGCCCCCGCCGGAAAAGTATTACGCCAGTACGGAGATCTGTAAGGTGAGTCGCAAAAATGTACAGTAGACATGCGATCCGCGCCGATTAAGCCCTCCTCTCTAGCATTAACGCGAGGGGTAGGTAGGTACTTCGGAACGCGAAACTGTGTCAAACGCCGTCTCGTGACGGCGTCGAATCTCCGTCACGATCGCCGAAAGGGAGGCAACCTTGCGAAACCGGCCACTGCTGGGGCTTATGTAAATTGCCCTCGAGGTTAATTCGAATATTATACCGCTTGACTTTTCAATTTTCTACGCTTTCTACGCTCTAAGATAGTTCAAACATACGTGTAATATTTCCGCTACCGCGCAAAGTGAAATTATCCCCCGAAATATTGCTCTCGCAAGTGTGTCGAATATTTATTTTCTTTATGTAAATTATTTGAAACACTATATTATTGATAATCTTTCCACAGTGCTGAAACATTGACCACGATAATCACGCGCTGCATAAAATGTATTTTAATGGTGTATATCATCGTATTGTACATATCGACTTCGACTTAATCTCGTTTTCAACCGGGGTTGTGTTTTCTCTATACAATATGCACGACGCAAAATACTTCATCCTGTGAATTATGAGGATTAATGACCGAAAAACGAGGAAACAACGGGGCCACTATCAATCATAACTACCGCGAAGAAAACATCTTTCGTGGGCATACACAGATTATAGAGCGATAATGTAAAAGGCGTGGTTATTGATTACGGTAGTTCTACAAGGGGGAGAGCGTACGTGTATTTCTGTTTGATTATATTATCAGATTTGATTAATTTACCGGGAGGGAAGCAAAATTGTATTGAAAAAAGGTATATCACGATTATGAATCCCAATATTATCTTTTATTTCAATATTTATCGAAGTATTTTCCTTCATATCGGAAAGGAAGAAATATTTATTCCATTTTATATTCATCGCAATATTATGCTTCTTTCATATTTTCCGAATAATTTCTATCCGGTGGTGGATAAAAATACGAATATTTACACATAACTATTTGCTTCGACATATTCATATGACATATTGATATTACACTGTATTAATTCGAGAAGACATTAAATTGAATTCGCGTGTGTGTATCATCGCAGAGTCCTCTACCACCACTGCCACCATCGCCGACACCGAGTACGCCACCGCCAACGAGCGCGAAAGCCTCTAGCAGCGTAACTAGCTACAGTCCGGAGGATATGCTCACGGAGGAAGAGGAGGAGATACCCGAGTGCGTCCTTGATTTTCCACGGGAAAAACTCAACATCGTTGAAAATCTTGGCTGCGGATACTTCGGCGATGTTCACCTCTGCGAGGTCGACAGGTTTCCTGGATACGACGAGGTCTTCAGAAATACCTCCAGCGATCTAGTTATTGTTAAATCCTTAAAGCCAGGATCTTCTGACGCTCTTAGGTAAGAACTATGTGTTTACATTTTTCTCAATTTATACAAAGATATATAAGAGCAAGTCGTGGGTATATTGAATACTTGATTTTTTTTAAGGAGAACAATCGTCTTTTCAGTAATCGAAAAACAGCAGTAGTCCGCAAATGATAAGTGACGTTCTAAAATTTTTAATTTGATTTATTATTTGCTTTATAATGAAAACTTTTATCATTTTTCTATATACTGTCCTTATAATTTGATGAATATTTTGATAACGGATAATAATATATTTAATATATCAACGTTATGTGATAGCGTGAGACCTCGCGTCGATTGAATTCCAGCAATTATTGACAATATTACATCGACACGTTAATTAAATGTAATCACTTGGCATTTGCATTCTATCGTATGAAAAGGATCGAGGCACGCATCGACTTTTGTGAGTAAACATATATTTTATACAAAGCTTGGATTCTCGCGCAGATAATCGCTCCTCTACAGCAAATAAAAACGGAAAGCGAAAGCCAGTTATACGTATATACATCGACGATAGAAAATTATTCCAATAGATTATAGAGTGCCGCGTTAACGGCGTAATTCAATAATGCGGCGCAAAGTGATTCCGAATGTAATGACACGCTACGCGCATTAAGTAGATGCGGCCGGATAATGCGGAAGGGCTTTAAGCGATCGATGATTGGCATGTAATCGAATAACTCCGTCCGTGCTCGCACGCGCATGTCCGCGTCAATATAATTTTTCATAAAGCGCGGCGAGAGAGTTCTCTCTCTCTCTCTCTCTCTCTCTCTCTCTCTCTCTCTCTCTCTCTCTCACCTTTAGAAAATTGGAAACATAAAATACTATTCTATATTCAAAGCGTCTTTCTACGGGCGGGCGGGCTTTCTGCACGCGATTTAGCGCGATCGGCAATATGAAATATATTCGTCAATAATCTTGTTTATCCTGAATGTTATTTATGTTTCGCAATTTTCGAAATCCCTGTCCCCGTCTAAATCCACCATTACGACCTACTTAACGAATCAGCGCGTATGCGCTGTACGTGCTTCATCCACGGCTTTTTCAGTGGAAATATTTGAAAATCAGTAACCACTGATTACAGAACGATACTACGCAATATGCTTAATTGGATAATATTGCATGAGGAAAATAATTATTTTCTACGCGCTCTTTAATAAATATGTAAATTACAATAAATAAAAATTGCGGCGAGTAATACCTCGCATTACGCGTCATTATGTAATTTTCCACATAATGCGCAATATCGCACACGATACCGTTTCCGATACACCACGAAGAGGATTTCTTTTTCATATAAGGAACATTTCAGAAAAATCTAGATTCCACGCATGAACGAAGATTGTCGCAGCTCAATCATTGGGCGCTACACACCAGCCAATAAAAGACATCCTTTTATCGTATTCGTGATACCGTTATAACAATGTTTTGTTTGTCGGACGATTGTGATTTTCCCTCGGAATAGGCCGATAGAGATGGGAACGGGCAGCGGAGCGCGTCGCACCGGATTCACTGACCCGACGACGCGGACGCGTTGTCGTCGCAGTAGCGAAAGGATGATCCCCGTAGACAGGATCACGGATGGCATTGTCTACAAAACACATTTTGCCAACTGGGAAAAGCTCACGAAACCCATGTTGTCGGGGCGAAATGGATGCAACTCATGTTAGAGCGCGATCGTTCTCGGTTGGTCTTTATTCTTTTCCACGTTTCTCCTTTCTGTTGGCTACAGCATCCCGAAAAAGTCCATCAATCCAATCTGCCTGATAGATTTTTGTTTTTTGATCCTATTACATTCTCGTCGTCTGACGATTGAATTTTTCAATGCAAAAAGGAATTTCATTTTTCCATGTTGACATTTTCAATTAAGTAATTTTTGTCGCGCGTGCACGCGCGACAAAAATTCTACGGAAAATATATACTGATGGTTTTTAAAATGTTTCTCAAAAATTAATATGATGAAAAATTAATATAAAGCTTTGCTGGTCGACCAAATGCGCGTATCTCATCAACGGAACTCAATATTATAATACGTCGCTATTTATTCGAAATATATTCCTGTTTACTTCTCTAAATAAAAGCGTGCTCTCGCCTATGCAAATGCGTGAAAGTCAATAAAAATGCAAATCTTTAATAATTTCACAGATATCATGAAATTATCTTGCGCCAAAGTGTCTATGAAATGGTCACTCTTTACGGTCAGATAAAATTGATTATTCAACTACAAAATAATTACCCATTAATCGCTGGAATCATTTTTCACGGGTAATTTATAATATGAGGAAACGATTTTATATTTAAAAAAACTCAAAAAATATCGGTTTCAATTTTCATACAGTTAATCGAGTTTTTATCGAATTCAACAAACCATTCGATGTGGCGGTTTATATATCATGTTCTACATCGTTTGCATTCGCCGGAATTTACTCACGTGTGTAGCACAATAGTCGCAGTTCTTATTCGCGGTTTATTCTTATTCGTGACTCGCGCTATAACCCCCGTAAGATAGGTTTCTCTTTTACCCTTGGCACTTTAGTATCGCTTTCTTCCCCCGTTTCTTCCCTCCACGCGAGAGACGGCGAAAACTTCCGAGAGACAAGCGAGCGATATTCCGCAACGGAATATCTGCATTTACTTCCAGCGTATATACCCGCGTCTGTATTCAATACCCACGGCCTTGGTACCGCGACCACCAATAAAGATATTACTTCCGGATCCTCTCCGTGTGTTTTCCAGGATAGAATTTCAACAGGAGGCAAAGAGACTGGTACGACTCGCCGATCGAAATGTCGCGCGGCTACTCGGTGCCAGCCTCGAGGACGATCCCATGTGCATCGTATTGGAAAACGGCGAATACGGGGATTTGAATCAATACCTGCAGAGTCACATCGCCGAAACTTCCAACTTGCACACGGCCAAAACGCTCAGGTACCGACAAACACAATATATTTTTCTAACGTTAATTTCTGCGTTTAATTGATACTATTAATTGTTAAGCATTTGCGCGAGGATAACGGTGCTGGGTGTATATGTACATGGTATTCTACGTAAAATTTTTTATATTTATTCACTGACAATACATCGGTGATGATGACATCACGCTTTAGATGTTAACGCGTGTTTTATCATCGAGGGGCACATCCTATATTACAGTCCTTGCGCGTTCATAAATACGTGTACCATTACGTTTTTAAGAGATCGTTGGGGAATTCGGTTCGCGCATTTGGTCAGAGGTGCGTGACAAAAAATGCACATGCATCCCGAATACCGTCGTTATTCGAGTAATTAACATAATTTAATGAACGCAAATTTGATACTGCGGCGCGGAATAATTTGTAACATCGGTACCATATCGGTATCATTTTAAAAGCGATACATTATCGATGTCCGCTTTAATGCACCCTGCCAATCGGCATTGCGACACTCGAAGTAAATAACATATCATCCGAAATAGATACGCAATTATGTGATCATCACCATTTTGACGTAAAATCAATGAACCATATTTCGACGCGTGCCCCAAATTTCACGTTGATACGATCACCGTACTTCCGCGTAAGTTGTTGCGCCTGTTCTAGCATCACCTTTACATTTGTCGATAGATAATAAATCCATTGATTAAAATTAATGAAATAAATTTGCTTAATTAATTAACGTCGAATTGAAACGCAATGTTTATTAATTGACTAATACAAATTGACTAATTCAGATAATGAAAATATCAAGATTATCGTGTGCCATGTTAATTGTAAAGTCCGTTTATCGAGATTCTTGACGGGAGAAGCCGCTAATATTTTACAATATAGTGAAATCAAATATACGAAGAATAATTCCCGCGTGTGCACGTGTACAGAACGGTTACCTTTTTTACATTGTTATAAATGCATCGATGATAGCATTCGAGCAACTCCATAATAAGCCTGCCGGACGAGCGTGATCGTGCGAAATTTTTGTTTTATTCCGTCGCCGCCGCGAAGAACGTCAGTTCCAATCAGTCCGGAGGGTGTGTGAAAACGCGCAATGACCAGGACTACGCGGAAAGTACTCGAAATACGAGAAATCGGCTGAAAATGAGAGGTGAGCGACGGAGAGGCTCATCGGTGCTCGTGACAGATGTCGGCGAAGCGTGTTTTCCCGCGCGATCGTTTTCAGCTTTCGCGCGAGATGAAGCAGCCGCCCGCCGGAGATTCGCGCGCTTTGTTCCCGTCGAGTACCGCGGAAAATATTGATGTACGGGAATATTCAATCATTCGTGCCTATGCAATGCGAGTATAGCACCATTTACCATTTTGCAATTGCAATAGTAAAAACAACGGTTACATCTTATCGTTACGTTCTTTATAAGAATTACGAAA
>NW_020215866.1:166820-187694 GCF_003070985.1 Temnothorax curvispinosus | reverse complement strand
CAACATTAAATATATAGTTCTTTTTATAATTAATACTAACTTTTTCGCCCGCGGGCTCAAAAGCTCTTCTTTCTTTTCCCCGAATAGTAATATTTACCCCTCAAATAAATTTTTTTTTATTAAGGGACTTTTTTAGACAATTTTGTATGGGGGCCCTTTATCCTTGGGCTCAGACCCTTTCCCAAAACCCTCTATGGTCTAAGTTAGAGTATCATGAGATAATATACTGGTTGTTCTAATTTGAAAACTGTGAGAGTAGAATAATAATATCACAAATTAAATTAATCATCAAATTCTAAACGTAACTGATGCTAATAAATATTCTTTCCCAGCAGACCTTTTCCCCTCATTCCGATCCCTTCCCAAAACCCTCTACGGGCTAATTTATTAGACAGTAAACGATATTTTTTTTCCTGAATAGTAATATTTACCCCCAAATTTTTTTTTTAAGAGACCTTTTTTAGACAATTTTGTATGAGGGCCCCTTTTTTATTTTCTCATATTAATTTATTCTTTATCGACACCATCCCCAAAAAATTAAACAAATTTTGGTACCGGTTTCCAGAAAATCGGTCCATTAATGAATGAGTAGTTCGCGATCAAACAGACAGACAGACATTAGAAAAATTTTGGAACCGGTTTCCCAAAAAATCGGTAATGATGCGGTTTTCAAAATACATCTACGGTCTAAGTTAGAGTATTATGAGATAGTATACCAAATTTGGTTGTTCTAATTTGAAAACTGTACATTTGCATAGCGGACAAACATACATACATACATTCATTTTTTTATATATAGAAATATATAGAATATATTAATTTTCTATACTCTTCCTCAGAAAACGTTATGGTTGTATAAATCGCAACGCTGATATTAATTAAAACTTGTAGCTACTAAAGCTTTTATATAACTTGCCGTTAATATTTTATCGTACAATTATTTTGCTTGACGGGTCATACGCATGCCAACGGGAGCGGAAGGTACATCCAACCACGTCAATGTGAGGAAAAGAGTAAAATCGTGTAACTGCTTTATGGCGTTCCGCGAAGCTTGGGCTTAACTGAGTTACCCGGTTGAACTTTGGGAAACTCGAAGGCGCATACAGTTTCCATAAATTACTCCTTCACGCTCAAACATTAGGTTTCCGCGTCGAGCAAGTCGCGCTTTTAATTATTTTTGCGGCTTACCGAAAACGAGTATTAACCTAAATGTGTGTATTAAAAAAAATATACTTGGGTGTTATATTTTCTTAATAAGCAACTTTTACACAAACGTACACAAGTGCGATGTGTAAGAAAAATTATTCTTGAATAATTCAACTTGATATAATACATTTCAAGTGTATTGCACCGTGAAAATAAACTTATCCAATTATATCAGAATGCTCAACAAATTCCAAGTATTCTTAAGCTGCGAATAAAAGCTGTCGGAGCTAACGAACATAGCGAGCGAACTTTCATAAACTTTTTGGGAATGTGTTTACATTATACAGGGAAGGCACACGTGCAAGGGCGACGTCTGGGCGTTTGCCGTCACGCTGTGGGAAATTCTGACGTTCGCGCGCGAGCAGCCCTTTGAGGAGTTTCCGGATCATCGAATAGTGGAGAACGCGACTTTCTTTTATCAAGAGGATGAACGAAGGGTAAGTGCACGGGAGTAATTCTTCGACTTCTTTCCCTCATTGTGTCCGACGTACTTAATATAATGAGCGTAGGTACTCAGTTACTTGATTTCGCGTTGAGTGCCTCGCGAAGCTTTCAGGGCTTTGAACGCCGCTATTTATTTCGTCTTTCAGACTTCTGATTACCTTACTCCGTAGGTTCTTACTGCACCTTTTTTTCCACTTTTTTTTCTGCGTAACTTCTTTCAAGAGTAGTCTGTGGACTATGCTGTTTCTTCGAGACTAGGACCGTAGGACAATTAACGTCGTTGAAAAAGCAGGTTTAATAAACGCGCACATGTCGAACATGTAATTACAAAAGTAGGTCGCGAGAGTTTCCATGAAAATGGCAGAACTACTTGCTTAGTAATTCATATAATGTAATAAATATTGCGTTGTACTCGAGCGCCCGTCGCGCGCTCATTTTCCCAACGTCGAGAGGGTTCTTGAAACTAACATGCGCACTGTAAGAATTGTTATTCCGCTCTCTCGGTTTTGTAGACCATTAATATTTACGAACGATTAATTGCGAAAACAAATATTGCGATTAATTACGAGCGCGAACTATTTTTATTATATTCGTACCCGTTTATTTCGATAATACCGCGTTAAATAATGAGATTATTGTTAAAATTAGATCGCGAGAACAATCTGCTTTTTATTTTGGCACGACGCGAAAATATATCAACACATTTTCTATGTATTATACATAAAATGTTCAGTTCGCGATGTATATAATTGATGACGCTAGAATCGAATTGCGCTTATTTTTACACAGATGATACTACCGCTGCCAAAGAACTGTCCTAAAGAGATCTACGATCTGATGCGCGAGTGTTGGCAGAGAAACGACGTCGACCGACCAAACTTTCGCGAGATCCATCTGTTCCTGCAACGAAAAAATCTCGGTTACAAGCCCGGCGAGTCGAACGACACCTGATATAGAGAACTGGAAGGCTGGAACCTCATCCGGCTTTCTATGATCGGCGAGTTAAACGGCAATTGGTGGAACTGCCCTTCATCGACCAAGTTAGACCAAGTCAGACCAAGTTAGTACTTAGGATGACGATCCGTAAATCGGCTATAAACGAGCATGAATTGTTTGTGCGGCATGGTCGGATGCGTTCACAGTGTCGATGATAACTATATTGTACGATGGCACTTACGAAGATGTTAGGAATCTACGAGCTGATCGCGCCAAGAAACTTTCCACGGTTCACGACATTAATATCACATTTTTTTGGCCGTTGACATACATCGTTGTGAATAGCGCTGTGAATTTAATCGATAACTGGTATGAACCGCACAAATCACCGTCGCCGTAGCGTCCGTGTGGAAACTACAAAGACATTATCTATACAAAATTTACTTTTTTAATGATTTCTTTGCGCGAATCAAAACTGCAGAACGTTATCGCTGCAAATGGATTGACATCTGTCTCACCGAGATACGCATAATCTAAGAATGCGCAATGCTTGACGATAGCGATAGATTATTAATTTTATAAGCACACTATTTTTTAATCTGCGAGATATTAAATTTTGTATAGATCATTTGATTGACATATCATTGGAAATTTGTGATTATTATGTTACACGCTTAATTAACGTGAAAGCTACTCGATCTTCCGGCTTGTTCTCTCGTGCAACTTCTTTTCTCGTTTCTCTTTTCTTTCTTTGCTCATTATTCTTATATCAATCTACAGAAGTTACGGATTGACGGATAGTCCGAGCGATAATGATACCGAGTACCCACGACATCGAGTATCCACGTCCGTGCAATCGAAATCGATAGATTATGATTTTGATCCGTGGCATTCGATACGAAATGGAACGTCACTAGTGCTGGCAATATGAGGGGAGCACGTTCGATAAATCGCACATACGCTGTTCCGAAATTGATACTGTCAGCAAACAAGCTTA
Organism: Temnothorax curvispinosus; assembly: GCF_003070985.1. Lineage (NCBI taxonomy): Eukaryota > Metazoa > Arthropoda > Insecta > Hymenoptera > Formicidae > Temnothorax > Temnothorax curvispinosus. The sequence goes on along the minus strand of NW_020215866.1, from coordinate 184,111 downwards.
TGATATTCCCGCCGTAACGGCACTCGTGTCACGTTCGGGGATATACGTGGATCGGGCTCGAAAATCGCGCGTTCTACGTAACATTTCCACCGACGATAACGTAGTCATTTCTGAACTCCGATCCTTGAAATGAAAAAAAGTGGACCTTTAGATCGGAGTCTCGCCGACTTTTTCGTGAGATTACGTTATTTGTTCTCGGGCCTTTTTTATATGTCGGTTTCATAACGTGTTTCATAACGTGTTCATAACGAAAAAGAAATTTGTTTTCCCACAAAAAAAGAATAGATCTATATATACACGTATACATATACCATTTTTAAGACAATTAAGCGCGTTGTTGTTTTTAGGAAAGCAAAATCTACGAGCGTATACGACCGAATCGATCACAATATTAATCAATGTGTTTCCGCGAACAAAACTACTTATAGCCTTTGCTCCGTTTTATTTTTCAACCTATCGAGAAGACAAATGTAAAGACAGGCTAATTATCGTTCATCCAACCGTTTAATTGCACGACCAATATCCTTCCCTCCAATTCACTCGGACGACGATTTCTCTCGTTAACTTTTTAATTGAACTCTCGCCACAGCGGCGCGCAGAAAGAATTATACGAACGTCGCTTCAAGGAGCTTATCAATGCACAAAAAAATTTATGAAATGGGTTAAGAGGAACAGTTCTGTAAAATTAATCATTGCGTCGTACGGGAAGCATTTTTCGCGAAGAGTACTCTTAAGCCGCGCGTTAAGTTTGCGTTAAGTTCTCTTAAACTACTCTTAAGCTTAAGATGCGCTTAGCCAAAGTGCATAAATGTTTGACAATACCATTAGAGGTTGCAGTATAAATTCATATAAAGTGTGTAAAGAATGTTGAAGGATTAATCGACAATGTAAATTATTAGATCATTCTATAAGACCGCGGCATTCTATTGGCGGTCGTATCGCATAATCGTTTTAGGGTTGTTAGCTCTATCGATACACAAAACTTCTCTCGTGCCCCGTTGCTCGACATTCGGCAAGAACCGTAATATGTCGGATATATCGTGATTCTAGATGGGGAAAACAGGAGTACATGTGACCTGATGTTAAGTTTATAGTATGGAATAGAGATGGGCGATTTACCCGGTAAATGTTTCTGCTGCATTTGATATGCATAAAAATTCGATCGGCTCTCCAAACAATCTATATAGACTATAAACGTTTGATATAATCCGCTTAACTATATATATTATGTATACATGCTTTCTTTTGACGATCAAATTTATGAGGTCATCATTTATTCTTTGGACTCTTTTGTCCCCCTACTCGACCTGATACACATATCCCAACAGTAAAATACATTTCCAGGTAAATGGCTGTCGTTAGTATGAAATACTGAAAGACTTATATACTTGTTAGAATGGTTCTGTACGTATATAGCGAAAGGAAAACAATAGTTGTGCGAAACGCGACGAGAGATATTCCGTGACGTCCAAAAACTTGTACGTCGCGTAAATCCCGATACGTTGTTCTAGGTACCTAGCCTCGCGCAGGCTAAGAAAACTCATGCTCGTGATCTGTAAGATAATTAAAAGTAGAACATATAAGCGATGAATGTGTACAATTAAGCAATTATGGAAAAAGATTCTCATTCCTTTTTTGTAACGTGTCCTTCGTGGAATTTATTTTATGATTTATATCAGAAGCGAAATCAGTTAAAAAGACTATATCTCATTGTCAGATTAATATGGAATGAGTCCATTAATAAATGTCCTTTTTAATTTTTTAATCTTTATATCGTTAATCTTTGTATTTTCATATTTTCTATTAATGATTTTATCTGTTTCTCTTATATTTTCGTTTTCATTATTTAAACATTATCCAGATCGCTAATTAAAAATTCATTAGTTGGATCAAGATTCAAGGTTCTGTAAATTGACAACGACAAATAAACGACGGATCAAGGATGTTTTGCACGATTTCGCTTGATTGTCGCTTGATTAATTGTGAAAATGCGAAGTCTAATTATTGACGTGACGTTGATGAATTAATATATAAAGGTTAAGAATATCTTAAGGACTACTGCCACTGCGTTAGCGAAACGAATATATCGAGTGATATCAATCGCGACCTTTCGATTCGAGGTTCAGCGATCAATACTTTATAAAATATCTCAATTCTTTATATACCCATGTTCAATCTTTCAAATGTATGTAATTGATACGATCGCCAGAAAATCCGAATGTGTTCGATCCTGCAGGATTCACGGATGTATCTTTTACAGGGCCGATGTATATACATATAATCACTTAAGAGAATATATTATGTGGTGATAATTTTAGACTACAGCTTCCTGCACGATCGAACGTGTGTGACTCAAACTACATTATTGTACTTCTTCCTACAAAAAGAAATGTAAAATTAGAAACTTTCGCGTATACTTGTATCAGTCCTTTTAATTTACTCAACGAGAAGGTTCAACATCGTGGATTATATTATTGACACTTAACGAAAGTGTAGTAAATTATTTTATATAAAAAAAATTTGCTTTAAATAATAAACATATCTTTCTGATGATAGAATTATCATAATTATCATTGAAAATTCAACATATCGCATACATATCGTCGTCTCTATTGACTTCAAAAGATGATTGATTTTAATAAATCAACTTACAACGACAGTTCTTTCTGTAGGAAGCGTTCTCCTTGACGTTCAGAGAAAAAACCGTAAGTGTGAAAATTATTATAGATTATTACGTAATCTAATCGACTCCGCCGACTATTTATTCTCAACATAGCGATAATCTATTAAACAGACGGAAAAGAACACTTTGTACATTTTTTAATAATGAAAAAACCTTAACTGTTGTAAATGCATCGACTCTGGGATCTCGCCATTATACGTTTCTTCCAACGAGTGCATCGGCGAAGTGATCGAAAGTGGATCAGGCCGCAGAATTGAGAAATTCCATCCACTGCAGAAGCCTCCTTAAATCACGCACAGTGATATTACATAAACTTGATATACAGCGTAATTATTAAGATACGTTAAATAATAAACGAAGATAAGCAGGACTTGTAGTAAAGTGAGAGAAAGAACATTTGCAAAATTTATACAATGAGATTTTATATACCGTCTCGAAAACTGCCCGACGTCGCTTAATCGCCTAATACGTATAACACAATTCAATGCCATCGACCAATATATGTCGAGGAAGACAATATCGCAAAATGCGCTTCGGCAGTGGTACAAAATACGATTCAATGAGAAAAGAACTTTACCATTTCTCCGCGGCGAACGAAAAAGATTTACACAATTTATTCGGGCATCGCTCGAGCGTATCCACCGTTCGCTCTGGAGTCTGATTTTCGTTGAACAACGCATTCTCTCTTTTACCAGCTCAAACGAGCTCTATTTTTCATGCGTACGCAGCCAATGGCAGCGGCCCGATCGCGCACTCGCCTCTCGCCGTTAGACGCAAACAAAAGTCGAAACTCGGACGCTCCCCGAGTACACGCGGATTCCGCGTTTGCCGATGGAATTTAATATCTGCTGCCTTCGTTACGAAACACACGGCCATCGCTTTTTTCCCCACCCTTTTCCCCACTCGTTCGCCTCATCCCTCACTATTCATTCTTCGCGCTCGTTTCTCAATGCGATCGAGGAGGTATCGGCCGGAGAGAGAGACACGATCTTTTGCTTAAAATACATACGATAGAATCGAACGAGATGGAACAGCAGTGTTCGGAACACAAATCGAATTAAATTCCTGCATTTCGCGTATAACATCGCTGTTGTTCGGATGCATCGCATGCCAATTTGGGAATTCTTTGATTTCCAGGTAGCCACACTGACATACTCGCGTGAGTGAAATATGTATGAGAACATTTGATAATTGATTCTTTGTTAAAAATATTCTGTATAACAAAAGAAAATCTGTATTACATCTGTGTATCGCGTAAAATTTAATAATATAGAAAAGTAATCGATAATTTGTGAATTTAATGTTTCACAAGTTTCTACGATTTTATTTTCAAAATATTCGCGTAAGCGTGAGCTGGCTTCTGATTTCTCAAAATCTCAAGTTATTTGAGACGATATAAACATTGCGATATATATAAAGAGATGCTTTTATTGATTTCGTGTAGAGAACCCGACATATATCTCCAGTTCGCATTCGTCTATCATATTATTGTTGTCTGTAGTAATTTAAGTAAAAACCGTGCGTTCACTCTGTCTCTCCCTCTCTTCCTCTCCCTCTCTCTCTCTCTCTCTCTCTCTCTCTCTCTCTCTTGCGCGCGCGCGCGCACGCCCACGACAGCCTTTAGACAAATAAATATCGTCGTTCCAAGCTGCTAGACATGCACGGCGAAACGGCACACGCCAATCTCTGCGTGCAAATATAAACGGCGAAATGGGTTGTAAATAAGCAAACTGCGCACGGCGGGTCACTAGTATAAAGCCAGTTATCTATTGTTATCGGCGGACATATTGACTACTGTACGCGATCAGACGTACCCTTCCCCGGCTGTCTCCTTCCTCCCTTGCGATCCTGTATAAATGTCACGCATCTGTATTTAATACGTTTGTACATAGCGATTCGTTTTCAATAAATATTCAACGCTTTGATTTCTGGTCCGGCTTGTAGATTTTTTTGCCACACACCACAACCCGATATACAGAACGAGAACACGAGAAGTCAAAAGGTAAGTACATTAGTCATAATGGTGTTTCCGCTTTCAAGATGGCTTTACCTTGTCAGAGATACGCGCGATAATATCGGGCAAGAAAGCTAGGTACTATCTTCTGTGTACTACCTTCTACACGAGCGTGATAAATACATTTGCCATATATGATTGATATATGTGCACGAACAGTATGCTTTAACGATATAACCCCGCATTTTTTTCCATCCTTTTAATATCTTTTTAAGATTATTTTCACTCTGAAGAGGGTAAAAATGTAATTACATAAATTAGGTGAAGTATCTACTGCGAGTAATATTCTCAGAAATATTTCCAAAATACGTCGCTATGCTGTAAAATATATCTGCAGAGAGACGCAACCTTTCCATTATCTCGAAGTATTCGCTCTTACTTCCTCTCTTATTTCTTTTCCTTTTTCCTTTTCCGTCCTTAATTTAAACGGGCAGCACGCTCGAGTTTCTCGATTCGTCGGGACGTTCTCTTTTTTTTTCCCCGTGAAAACATCCTTTAATTAAGTCACTCCGATTCATTACCGTCGCACCGACTTAGGTAGGCACGAGGATGCGACGCAGTTGTCGTTTCGTTAAATTCCGTTGCGAAGATTCTCTCCCATCGCAGCGTCGCGGAATTATCAAAATTCGGTACTAGCGTCGTGATCGCTCGTCGCATTTGCGGTTCTCTCGGAATTAAAATAACACTTTCTTTCGACAAATCACTTTTATTTCGGACGTAAATTGTTCAACAAATTGTGCTCGCGCCACGCGTATTGTCGAAATTGTTCGTTGAAAAATGTCCGTACTCGCTTCAAACAACTTTAAATCAATCAAACCGATTCAACGAACTCTATTGGATCAACGTCAGTGGCACAATATCGCGTTTCTTTCAAACTGCGTCGGTCGCTGTATCGATGGGGGATACACGATAAATCATTACCTTTCTCTCGTGCTGCCTCGCCATCGTAAACTTTTTGCTGAGTGGTTAATGAAAACGAATTGCGTTTCGAGCTATCGACACGGCGATTCCTTGCGGCGACACGCACCGAGCGATACCGAGCCGACCGACCAAAGAGAAGCCACGACACAGTGCGTGTATAATTGGATACTCCGCCATGTAGTTATTTTCTACGAATAAGCCCTTATCGAGATGGCATCACGATGGATTTGCACGATGTGACTGGGCATCTGATAAGAAAACTCGCGGAAGAACGAGCGAAGTTAAGCGCTCCGATACCTGTATATCGCGTGTGCCTTACGACCTTTACGACCATTGAAAGCTAAGGGGTGCGGAGATGTGCGAAAGCTCACGCTGGGATCACCGCTGTTAGCCCGATGCAAAACGCTTCTTTGGAATTCTTCCCCGTCCACTCAGATTATGTACGACAGAACGCTCTTTTTCCTCCCAAGCGAGCAATTCGATCGCTTTGATACCCGCGTGAGGTAAAGGAGCATTAATAATAATAATAATAATAATTCAGATGTACGTAGCACAAAAGGTTATCTGATCGCTTTAAAATTTCTAGAATTATTCGTTATTATTGTATAATATGTGTGTGTGAACTTTATTGAGTTTATTCGTTTATTGTAATTGCTACTAACAGTTGTACGTCAAGATTGCAATGTTAATATTTTAAATTCATATGTTTATTATATATTAAAAGGCAGATCCAAACCAAGTTAAGAAGAACAAACGATTATATTATTTATAGTGAGCATTGTTCCATCGATGTAAAAAGGATGGAATATGACAATATGTTTATCGGTGCATGTGAATTGAGTTCGTTCGTATTTACGCGCTATCCACACTTATTAAAGCAAGATTCTTCATTCGTTTATTTAGTCTAGATCTTATTTATACAGAACAATAAAATTAAAGAAAAATCATAACGTGCCAAAAATAAAAAAATTATTTAAAATTGTAAAAATTTTTTAAAATTTCTACATTTGTATTTTTCGGGGATATCGAACGATGTGATAAATTATGATAATTAGGCCAACTACAACCCAAAAGGTGCAGCAACAGGATATTCTTATGCAAATTCAGATAGCTTTAGTCAAAACACAATTTCTTCTGTCGTCTCGGTTAAAATTCTCTCGATATTATCGTAATATCTACTTTTCTTCAGCTGTAATATATACATACATGTTGCCAACATAACGTGCAATATTTAAATATTAATAAAAAATATAAGTAGATATTTCCTATGATAATTAATAATAGAAAATGTATAATATTAAATTCGATATTTTCGCCAGAAATATACTTTAACAATAATATGTAGAAAATTTTATTAGGCGTAATGTATAAAATAGAAATGTCCTCTTTAATAATAATTACGGACATTAATATCAAAACCAGTGAGGCATTTTTGTCTTCCTTAACTATAAAATGTTATGTAGATGTGCAAACTGCAAGCGTTTATTTAAAAAAAGGGAACGGGATACGACAAAAATGCCACTATTAAATCAATTTATAAGCGGCAAGTATCAAGATATATACATATCGTTTGCAACCAGATCAACTATAAATTGATTCAGCTTCTATTTTTAGTTAATATAAAGCGCACATTGTTCCCGTTTTTTTTTTTCAGTCAGATTCAACTAGGCTGTCTATTATGCAGTGATATTTCTACGAATAGCTATGACTAAGTTTGCCCGGAAAAAAAGTCAAAAGACGCAATCGATATTAATCCGTCGTGAAGTATTTCACCCGTAGCTTCACGAATCTCTCGTTGTCCTGCGGGATTATGAACAGTGGGCTACTACATTCTCCCGACAATGTACGATAACAACCCGGAAACTCGGCCCCAAGGTAGCGACGAGGGAATGAAGGATTGCTCTGCTCCAGCATAATCAATACACAGCTATAGATTTTCTCCTTCCATGACGGAGAGTATAGCTTTACGTAATTGTACATCCTTGAATCCAATTAAACATAATCAGGGAAATTAGATGCAGATTATCGCACATCCTGGATTATACAAGTATCTATACTTAAATGCGCTACCTCGATACCATTCGTTACAAAAATCTGCCCCGTACGTCATCGCGTTATTTTTTTATTTTTGAAATATGATCGTATCTTGTAATCGTTTAGCAATTTTATATTGTACAATTAACAATATTCGTAAACATATTAAAGCAAAGCTTAATTACGAAATAATATGGTATGTTAACAATCGTGCGAATTACTTGTAGTAGAAATCAAAATAATAAAGAATTGCAATTATAAGTTATCCTTCCGTTAAGGGCGATACTATTTCTTTAATGATTGTGTCGCACTATTACTTAAATGTAATTTGTATTATTTTTGGATTGAGAGTATAAAATAACACACAGAATTGCCGAATCGATTGATTCTAATGGCAAAGCGTGATAATTTATCATTTGGTAATAATTAATTTTGAATGCAAGAAACAGAATATATATACAAAATATATAATAAAACGTAAGTAATATATCTACATATAATACAGAGAATATATTCATTATATATCTATTATATGTATGTATAAAATATATAATTAAATATAAAAATATCGTATACGGTATACATCCAAACCCATATATATTTTGTTTCTAAAATTACTTGCTCCAATAATATCGAGAATAATATAGATATTTGTGTATCGCTCCACTCTATGGTGCGTCTCCACCTGCGAGTAAGAACTCTCGAGAGCAAAAAGAAAGAGAGAGAGAGAAAGAGATACTCTCGAGAGTCTCTCTCTCTCTTTCTCTCTTTTTGCTCTCGAGAGTTCTTACTCGCAAGTGGACACGCACCATTACTCTGACAATAATAAGTAAATTAAGACAATAAAAACATTTAAGTCGACGAAAATTCAGTATGTATTTATCTTAAAAAATATCAAATATTTCGCGGGACGATAACAATCGACACGCGGCCTTGATTTAAACGACTTTCAGTGTACTACATTAGGTACATGCGCAAGATCGTTGCACATTCGTACGGAAATATTCAGGCAAGCAGGTAGTTCCGCGTGTCGTCACATTATCCTTCGCGATCGTGGCAAGCAGTATGAAACACCAAACGCGATCGTTACTTATAAATATTTAACGATTACCAATTCGTACAAATTAATTGATATCCGCGATAATAATAATTAATTGCGTAATCGAGATCATAATTATCAAAGCGGCGTGACTTATTTATTAGAATACGGGATGAATTCCAATCTAATCACAAAATCTCATTGCGTTTTAAACATTTTATTGGCTCGTATGTAACTAATGTAATTTTCAGGTTGCGAGCGCGGAATAATACACGATCAATCGCTGGATCGCGAGATTCAAACACTCGCGAAAAAGCTGGCTGTTTATTAATAATACGTGGCGTATTTCGCGGCATCTACGCTCGTTTGAAACGCACGTGCAATGCTGAGTTTCAATTGTACATTTTCGGACGGATTATCGTGTTAATTTTAATTAATTCGACTCTGTTAACAGCACATTGTGCCGCGGAATAAAGTGTCGCGAGATTTTCGAGTTCTCTTACATTATTTTTACACGGGTAACTGAAAAGCCATTCAGCGTGAATAAATTATATAAAACCGTTAAACATTTTTAACGTGTCAACAATCGCGCTGGTGCACGTGCGGCCTTGTTTTTCGTAACGTACGCCAAGCCATTGTATACACAAGGTCGTCACGCTATCACTCGCGCAGCGACGTTCGAGCAGGTCGGCAGCTTCGTGAGCCGCTCCGTCTATATCGCGGTTAATATCCCTCCATTGTCAGAAATACCATCAAACCTTGCAAATAATTAACGCTCATACATCTTACATCTTATATTTAATCAATTTTATAACTAATTCCTAAGCGTGTTAGATGGCTACTTGTGGAAAATAAGTACTATCTCGTGCAGTTCGTTCAGTGCGTTGCACTTTGAACTTTTCACTGATTTAGATGTAATTTGTTCGTTATTATTTCGGGAGCAAGAACGCGGAGTAAAAATCGAGGAGTAATTGTCGAAATGACAACAAACGAAAAAATAATGAAAAAGTAACAAAAAAACCTATCTCTATCAACCGTTTACTAATAATACTTCCTTTTAATGTATCTTTATTAGGATTGCGAGCACGGTTAATATCAGAAGTGCTGTACAAAGTGCCGCGCGATCGTTATTACCGCGTTTTCGAGTGTATATTGTGTGTGCGGGTGTGTGTATGTAACGAAGAAAACTGAGAGGAGGAGGAGACCTGGGAGGCATCAGGCGACAGCGGAGCAACCTTAGGGTGAGTAATTTATTATTTATATATTATTTGCTATTTGCAAAATTAATCGTCCATTCCGCTTAATTAGATCGTTTATCAAAATTATTTCAAATAGAAATTAGTAAAGAGACTTCTGTTTATAAGACAATTCTAATAAAAGTTTATATTCAAAAAGAGAGAGAAAATTTTCAGAAATTGTTACTTAATAATTACTTAATTATTCAAAAAGTGAGTAAAAAATTCCAAGAGCCCAATGGTTATTATTATAAACGTTTATTTTATTTTGGCTGCTGCTATAATTTCGATTTTATATTTGTATTTTGCAGATCGACGTAGCTACAACTCCGCCGTTGTGCATCGTATCGGTAAGTAATAAACTATAATTTTAATCCGAATTGATGGATCCGCAAATATTGTTGATAGATGTAACATATCATAGATTTGTAGATCTATTGCTTTGAGTGGAATATGGATAGAATATAAATAAACAAATGTTTAATTCTGGAACCGTGATTGATTCCAATCAATTTGATCACTTTACTTACCAACAAAGGTTTTCATTAGCTAAAGTATACTCGCGGCATTAAATGATGAATAATAATAGTTTATAATAATTTCTTCAAAGGGGAGAAGTTGTCTATCAAATCTATTATGTTCCCGTTCTTTTTAGCCACACTCAAACGCGTTCTATAGAAAAATATTTCATTAAAAAAACATTATAAAGATAAATATCAATTTTAATGAAACGCATTACAAATTGATTGCATTCTCGAATTTATTTAATGCTCAAATAAATAACAAAAAGTAAAAAAAGAGATAGAAATGAACATAATTACTTATAAATAAAAATAAAACTTTAAACGTTCTTGAAATTTATTTAAATTATTTTTCTTCACTGTATTCTCATCTTACGAACGATAAAATAAAATATGTATCATATAAACGATAAAAAAATAAATTGTTATTTATAGAGTAGGGAAAATTTAGTAAAAAATTTAAATGTAGTATTTTAGTACCTACTTTCTGTTTTTTCCCCTCCCAATATATTTTTTAAGTCAAATCTGAAATCTGTGTCTATATGAATTTTCAGAATTAAATATCGTACAAACTGATACAAGAAAGTAATACTCAAAGATTTTTTTCACACCTATCGCATGCATGAGTAAAAAAAAATGGGAAATACTTTAATATCATGTAAAATATTTTAACCAATAATTTACTTAAAAACAATTTTTTAAAAATAATTTTATTTTATAAAAGAATTCTAATTATTATAATAATAGGTATATCAATTCAATTCTTTTAGAGCACCCGTTTTATTCTAATCTTCTTACCACATTGAGCATATAATCTATCCATCCATATTTATTAATAACTATAGCTATTACTTGTATTACTTGAAACAAAGCGTATACTATCCATCTCTGCTCCCCTAAATGCAACCGTTCTCCAACGATTATTATAATTCGCGATTGTTAATTCAAGCGATTTGTTAATTCCCACGATTAATAATTCGTACGTATCGAGGCGACTATCTATTGAAACAAATATTTCGCGTAATTTATCCATTTTTTATCAAAATTCAAAGCAATCGATAATGTAAATTATTAACTGCCCCGTTCTGTTACAATTTTTATACGAGCGGTAATTACAGAGGTAATATGGTTGATTATATATTCTTTCTTTTGTAAAATATTCTACATAATTAAATATTTTATAATAAAAATATAAAGAAGTTACTTTGACCAGTCGCGAGTGGATTTTTCGAATTTTTCTAAAAAATAATATAACATATGTAAACGATTCAAATAACCAATTCTCGGAAATTTGTATCAATGGCTAATAATTATGGGTAAACGCGATAAAATGTATTCATGCGAAGATGGATTGGCTAAATTGTTACATTTCCGTGTTACTAGTTATTCTCCTATTATCCGCGTCTCGTTATCGCTACCAAACAAACGAATATTCCTTGTAAATGGGAATTGTTATTCATGCTGAAAACGACATTCATACAAATGGGAAAAACTGCGTCAAATTTGTCGATTCTCGCCGTGATATTCGAATGCTGCGTGTTTTTGAGTATCATACAAACGCTTAAAATGCGTAACAATGGTGTTGCTGATTCGTTATTAAATTTCTCTTATTTCCCGAATATACAGTCTGGTAAATATAATTGTTTAACATTTTTTTTTCTTTTTTTACATTTTCATATATGATTCTATTGACGTTAAAAATAGAAGTAGCTGATATATTATTTTTTAAATCAAAATCAGCTGACGTTGAATACAAATGTCGATCAATTTATATCAAATACACTGTAATATTTAAGTACTTGTATATTCTCCGAGATAATCACATGTGTATAATATACTTTATAATATATACTCCAATATTGCATCAGCAATATGAGATTTAAGTTACAGAGTCATATGAAAATCGATAAAAATGTCCAGGTAATAGAGTTACTTGAGTCACTCAAAAATAAAAAATATTACGACATTTCACAATATCGAATAATAAATTAGAGACGAATAATAAAGAAGGTATAAATAAAAATAGGTACTGCTCAACGTATCTCGAACAGGATTTAAAAGTGTTGCTAATATTGACAATTTTACAAATTTTTCATGCTTCTCAAAATCCTTTCTTTGGAAAGTTATCCTGCCTGATTATTTAGTTATCTACCTGGACCATATTTAGTGCCAAACTCATACAATTGCACGGACGGATGTTGCTGCTGCCTCATTGTACCGAAAGATAATCGATCGTTTATAGCGGCTGTAAATTCCCGCGCGTGTACCGTTAGGAAATATCGCTCGTGGCAATAACCAATTCGTTGTAACGCTGGAAAATTTCATTTCCACCCCGTCGCCAGAAAGTGGGAGCGAGGAGGTCCCGCGCCGTTAAATATATTGCTATAATATACAATCGACCGTTAGAAATGCGCGTGAAAGTCACCGGTAAAACGCACTAGATTCGGCTAATCTCCGCCAAGTAAGTAACACGCGACGTTGCACGGCATTGTACGGCCTCCATGTTGTTTACAATTTATTTCGACGTGGTCAAATATCGGCAAGCCGAAATTTCCAGACAAACGCGCGCTCTCGCATATTGCATATCGAATATTCGCTGTTTGAAGAGATTCTAAAATGCTATTTGCTCGATCAATCTCTACGAATGACGAAATATTTGACGCGCCTGTTCCTATACTAAAAGAGAAACGTAACGCATCCGCCTAAATATTTCATCGCACACATTCGGTTTTTTACGATTTTCCGCATCCAAATGTACGGAGTGAAAAATCGGAGGGACAAAGCAGCAGCCCGCATCACATTCCTTCTTCGACGTTTAATGGAAATGAGAAATTTCGCAAAAGGGGGGAAAAGCGAAAGAGAAGGCTGCGCGGGTAATATATTTTAGTATAATAGTATATATACCCACGATAATATAGATTATATTAAACATCGCCGACCCAATAATAATCCGTAATGACCCTAGCTAGCTCGGCGCGGGCCAACTGCACCCACGGGTTTTATTATGTATCGGAGAATATGGAGAATAAGGGGGAGAGGGAATTTCGTGAAGTACCGGACTCGTATTCACATTAATTTTCTTAATTTGAAAGTAACAACGGCGGCTAGTGCCGTTTGCACCTGCTGCTTCAGTAATATAGAGAAAAAGAGGTGCGTACGAGGTACGCAGTATGTTTTATATTTTATTTAGCTTGTGAATATATACGATATGTTATACTATACATAGACACATAGAGAGAGGATAGAATATTAATATATTCATTAAGTGCATTATTGCTTTAACTGATTATTGCGTTATTATTATTTATTGCGTGCATTTTTGTATTTCGTACGCATTCCTAGAAATATCTGCTATAAAGTTCCCGACATTGTTAGAGAGCAATCGAATCTATCTTAACCGTGACGCTTCGTCGTACGAAAAAAAAGCACGAACGGAATTATTGGATGTTTGCTCGTCGGGGAAGTAGCTTAACGGATGAGAACGTGAGCAGACTTTCGATGCCGCAGAAATAAACGGAAGACACGGAAGTTCTCATTCCGCCGCGCTATCCACTCGGGCTATATTTCCCGAACTTTAAAAAGCTGCGGAATTGTCACGAGAATGATCAACGGATCGAATATCGCGTTTCTTCGTGCCGCTAAAAATCTTATTCGCGTAACCAATCGACTTTCGCAATATAAAAGGATCCCTTTCCCATCAGACATTGAAGCATTATATAAAACATGTCATTGTATATAAGAGGACTTTGAAAAATTATATAATATACGAGGTGCTTTTGTGAAAACACTATAATAAAAACTAAATACGATTTTTTAAAATATCTCATCAAGTAGCATAATATATAATTGCAGCAGGTGAGCTTTCCGTTTTAGATTTTGTATTTAGAATAAAAACTTTTGTCATTTATCTATCTTTTGTACTTTTTCTGAGCCCCTTATACAATGTTGACATGTTAGACTGATATTATACAGTAGCAATAAAAGACGATTTTAAGATCTAATACAAAATACAATACAACGTTAATAAAATGCGCTTTCGTCGTGAAATAATATGTAACGTATGCAAAATACGAAATGCGAAAGATGAAATAAAAAGGAAAGCACGAGACAAACAATTTTATGATAGACACGCAAATTTTAGCAGTAACATAAAATCCCCGTCAATTCGAAAATTGCGTGGGCACGACGTAGTTTTTTGCTTCATGTAAATTTCAATTAAAACGATATATCGCGAATAAATATCATACGACCGTTTTATTCTCTCAAAACAACGAGGCGGGTATGCGGCCTGTGTTTCCGCACAACGAAATGTTTTCCGCCCTCACCCTCCATTCGCGATTACTCAATTAAATTAACCCAATCCGTCGGCCATACGCCGGCCGGTGGCTTTCCTTTTATCTCTTGGAAAACCTTCTTCCTTCATTGCCCGACGAACATCATACGTTATTGACTGTGTACTATAAACGAGCCGCGTCATGCTAACAAGAAATTTACACAACTTGGGACATATGTATATTAGGTACGGATCGTCATGATGAAACATTTAAAGTCATTTGATAAAAGAATTTTTATAATAATTTATTGTAAAAAGGATATGGAATGTATCAACATAGACATAGAAAGTATAGACATAGAAAGTTAATTATTTGGAATCAAATATGGAAAGTCCCTTGTCCGCAGGTATCTCCAGCTTGAAAGAAAACAGTTTAAAAGCCGGTTTCGCGCCTATTCTCCGATTCACCGCGTACATCAGCGAAACGTCGTATTCGCTATTGGTTGCTTCGGCGGAGTTTTGGTTGTTCAATGACCAAGCGGTAAGTAGTCCGCGAATAAACGAGACTGTGCTCTCGCCGCGCGATTGTCATAGAAAATGAAAGCTGCAATTCCGTTTATCGCGTGTATATGTAACGCGAGTTGCTATAGAGGAATCTCCGATGCTGCCAGAGATGCGATACCTATAACAAAGGCGAACAAAGACTCACCGTCGATCCGCCCGGATCGCGAGGAGATCTTCTCGCAAAGTTCCTATCGAGCCCGGCGCTATACTCTCGACAATGAAGTCGAATGTATCGCGCGTATAGCGTTGTTCGCTTGTATATACCGTATACGTAATAATACACGTGAATACGAAACAAAGTTGTAACATTGTCAATGGCTGCTTTTCGCCAAGTTCCAGCCGATGTAGCTGAATGAAAGATGAAATCACTTCCAATGGAAGTAGCTTAATGAAATTCATACGCTCTGATCGACTGAGATAGGTTTTTTTTCTCGCACACGCGAACGCGAGCGGACTATGTTCCATTAATTTTGGATCGAGCGACGTTGATCTACGCAATATCAACTCCAATCTGCTAAAAGCAACTCAATTCGCCATGCGGTATCGGATTGCTAAAAACCATTCGTTTTTTCACGGAAAATTTATAAAATGTTCGTTCTATTATTTGCGAATATATAGAGACAAGACATAAGCTATTTATATAGCGGTCGTCTCGCAATTTTATTATTCTTATTCTTAATATATCTTCCGATCAATTAATTCTACAATTATTTTTTTCAACAATTTTCGTAGCTTCGAAATATATTTAAAAAAAACAGATATATAAACCTGAAAGGTATTTCAGTCATTTTTATGCGAGCAAGTACGTCGCGACAGTATTTCTTTCTTGAGACTCTGTTCGCGTTAGTGACATACATGCACACAAAAAGACCAAGATACTCCATGACGTGTATAAAGACTGTAGGATACTCGTATAATTTAAGAGTTAAAGAGAAGTCGGAAAGAACAGCTGAGGCGCTAGAGAGAAATAGAGTTATGACCTAAAAGCGGGACGGTATAAAAGCGAAGAAGAGAAACAGACTATGATAACGAAAGGCAAAATTCACCTTAAAATTTGAATTGGAACAGTTTTTCCAAAAAGTGTTGGATTATTTTAAAAATAATAAAGAAATCGAAACGCGTCGTAGGCTCTGTGCCATTATTAATTTTATTATTATTAAAAAACTTTCCCTTTGTGATGCAACTTATATTTGTTATTTGCACTCTCATACATTTTTTTTTTTTTTTTTTTTTTTTTTTTTTTTTTTTTTTTTATATATAAAACGCGTTACAAAGTGAAATTATTTTTTTAATATTAAAATTATTATCTCTTAATAGATGCAGCGCAATATTGTTGAATGGACTAATGTTATTGAGACAGCATTTTGTAATTACATAAAACCTATTGTTTGTTGAAAAGCTTCAATTACATCGATGCTTAAGGGGATGCTGGAGCCGTCTGTTTTACCGGCATTTTTTGTCGGCACGTAGCGTCGTATTAATTTGACAGAATTAAAAATCCTTCTCCAGAATTGCAGTACATACATTAATGATTCGGGGAAACTCCGATTTTATATAGAAAACGAGAAAAAATTACGGAAGTACAGATTTCCTTATCCTACTCTTATCCCAATATGGCGTCTCGAGTTGCGGCGAGCTGTCAGCTCGTCACAAGATGTATTTCATATAAGAGATATACCATTGGTACGAACGCGAAAACAAGTTTCCCCGAATTGCACAACAAGAAAAACATCGATAAACCCCCCAAATCAAGATTTGGAAGCGTAATATAAAAGTATAATGTCGGTGCGCATCGTGCGTATGTGTGCGTGCAATGTAGCGTGCTATCCTTGTCTATATCTTTGTCTATACAAGGATAAATATAGTTCGCCGATCTTCTTTACCGACGCCGATCGAGTTCGGCTACGGCTCCAGCAGCGCGTAAACTTCTTTTATTATTGCTGCATATATATACATACACATCTATATATATATATATATATATATATATATATATATATATATATA
>NW_020215866.1:165783-166720 GCF_003070985.1 Temnothorax curvispinosus | reverse complement strand
ATATCTATAAAGGAAGATGTCCTGACTGACTGACTGACTGACTGACTCATCAACGCCCAGGCCAAACCCCTGAACCTAGAGACTTGAAATTTGGAGGGTGTATTCCTCTCATGACGTAAGCATCCACTAAGAAAGGATTTTTAGAAATTCCACCCCTAAGAGGGTGAAAAGGGGTAAAATGTGTTTTTTTCACGATTGTTCTGACTGACTGACTGATTGACTCATCAACGCCCAGCCCAAACCCCTGAACCGAATTTTTACCAAAAGTATATGAAATAGGGGTAGAATTTTCCGGGGAGTGCCACTATGTGTATAGTTTTTTGTTACCGATTTTCTGGAAACCGATTTGTTTAATTTTTCCTATTTTTCGAAAAATAATTGATCAAATCTCAACAAATTATAGATCAAACAGGGGTAGAATTTTCCGAGGAGTACTATGAAATGTATAATTTTTCGTTACCGATCTTTTGGAAGCCGGTATCAAAATTTTTTCAATTTTTTGGGAATTAATTGACCGAATCTTTGAGAAAAATAACATATTTATCAGTCGAGAGCTAATGCAGTATGACTCAAGTGCGTCCTTTGACTCCCTCCAAAGCGTCCTTAGAACCTTCTAGAAGGAATTAATTATAACCGATTTATTAATATAAATCGATTTTTTGGAAACCGATTTGTTTAATTTTTCCTATTTTTCGAAAAATAATTGATCAAATCTCAACAAATTATAGATCAAACAGGGGCAGAATTTTCCGAGGAGTACTATGAAATGTATAATTTTTCGTTACCGATCTTTTGGAAGCCGGTATCAAATTTTTTTCAATTTTTTGGGAATTAATTGACCGAATCTGAAAGAATTGTATGAGAGAGAAAGAGAGAGAGAGAGAGAGGGAGAGAGAGGAGAGAGAGAGAGAGAGAGAGAGAGAGAGAGAGAGAGAGA
>NW_020215866.1:159407-165683 GCF_003070985.1 Temnothorax curvispinosus | reverse complement strand
AGAGAGAGAGAGAGAGAGAGAGAGAGAGAGAGAGAGACTATTTGCGTGTCTGATTACATATGTCCTCCGGGGCGAAGCCCGGGTAACCAGCTAGTATATATATAGAATCGTAGAATCGTAGAATCGAATATCTCAGTTATAGCATGAATGTGAGTATGAGTAAAACTGTTGCAGTCAATGCAATTGAACGCTACCAATTTTGGAAAACGTACCTCTCGAGTTACACGCACGAAGTTAGACAGGTCGAATTGCAAAATAAATTTATTGGGCTCGGTTGCGTGCTAAACATCAGCGAAATTAAATAATATAATAAATATACGTTCCGCTGTAGGTATTACGATTGCCATTAACTGAAAACCAAATCGAAATTAACCAGTCAGTCGCGATGATTAAAAAATTATCTCCTTTCATTCACGGATTTTGTCCTAAAAATTTCCGCATATATATGTTTCTATTTATAAACACATTTACATTTGTACATATTCGATATTATCGATTATTACATGAAGTATGAAATCAAAATTAAATCTTCTCTTATACGTGTAGCAGATAGAGGGATGATCACGTATTAAAATCCTACCACTTATGCAACGGGTTAATTTCGATTTGATCAAACTTCTCGCGTATTTTCTGTAATATTCATTTTCTGATAATCGACATGAGAATTTCAAAAGACATTGACATTAATTTTATATCTGAATAGCACATAGTGCGATTGCCATGTTAAACATAATTATGACACGGAGCTGAATATAATCCTATGGAATACAGTTGAACTAAAATCATTCCATCGTGTGAAATTGGATACTTTTAACGTTACGTTATAATAACGTCTGCATTACATATAACGGATTTAAAACTGCGCACAGTAAAAACACGCCACATATCGAATTTCTGGCGCACCATGAAGCTTTTCAGAGCCTACAAATATATATTTTAATCTTTTTCTCCACTCTACACGGATTAAAATCAAACAAGAGCTGCATGAAAATATTTGTGTACGTTATACCACTTGCAAAATTTTTGAAATTTAATTTTGTATTCAAAAACACATTGCAAATATGATATCGCATATGATGTAAAACATTTTAATGTCCTTATAACATAGTACACGCCACTTTGATTCATAATGCCTGATAATATTAAGACTGTTTTAAAGTAAAACTTCAATACACATATATTAAATATGTACATATACGCACATATATATTATATATAAATTAGTTCCAAGTTACATTTTTCTCAGATTAAATGAATTTAATATTGATTAACATTTATTGCCAATATTTTTCAACGATTGAGATACAATTCTAAGAAGATAATATTGGGTATGCCTGAAAAATTAATTACGGTGTAATATATTTTTGTCCGGTCTATACTGACAATCGAAATTTGTTCCGCGCCATTCCCATTTAATATTGACAACTGAATTTGCCATTACAATTTTCTGAAACAAAATCGGGCTGTCATTTTCACGGGGATCGGTGTTCTTGCCGAACGATTATTTGTTATCTGTAATGTAAATACACTGAGTGCAATGTCGTGCTATGCATCGTTCTGTTCGCCCCTCCCCCTCTCTCTCTCTCTCTTTCTCTCTTTCTATCTAGCTCTGAGTATACATAAAAGCTCTTTTTGTGCTACTGCCATTTATACAAGAAATGTGATAGTATATTTTACTGTTTTTAAGATTCTTCCTGCGTTCTAAATTAAAGAATTTTAATTAACAGAATTTTAATTAAAATTTATAAAAGATTTGTATTTTTTAAATTAATTCCTAGATGATTATATTATTGAGCTGTATGAGTTCAACGTAAAAGTTATCTATTTATTTGAACGCACTCAATCCTCGGAAAAATTATTTCGCGTAATGCCTCCGTGCCTTTATTGTATAGAAGCTGTCGGGCAAGAAGTGCGAATCGACCCGCGGTCGACTTTCTCAAGTCAAACCCCAATCGCAAAAATAGCCCGCCATACGGCGAAGTATAGAAGAGTAACCCCCGCGACAAAGGCGAAGAACGTAAAGAGATTCGCGTCGAATGCCACGGGGCGCGTAGTAGGTACCGCGATTTCATTTTAAGACGGGAAAATTTCTTGACAGCGCGAGCACACAGAAGAAATAATGCGGATAAAAGCAACGAAAAGCAGACAAATCCTTCGTGACTCGCTACGTTTGTACAGAAATTGCTATCCCTTCCTTTCGTTTATTCGTAATTTAAATCTTCTCCAGGAGCGTCCGTGTTTCTTCGTCGTTTCTTCCCAGACAGCGAGATACGAAATCGCGCACGACACGTGGCTAAGCCGAATGATTTAAGCTAAAAACCACTGATGATTTTTGAACGGCGTCTCTGAACGCGCCATGTCTTAGGGCGTTTGCGAAAAAACGCTGAAAGATGAAAAGATGAGAAATCGCAGCTTTCACCGATGAATGCAGTCGGCAGTCTCGCAGCGTACATGAATTTAATCCCGGTCGAGAGGGAATTTTTAACGACAGGACGAGGAACGCGACGAAGTGGAGTCGAGTTCTAACGTAACCGAGGGCCGATCGATGTTCGAGCGAACGTGACTAAACCTTTTTTTTCCCTTAAGCGAAGGGGGCGAGAATCGAGACGACGCTCTTAACGTCGTCCCTCTGTCCACCCACTCCCCGCAAGAAATGAGGTGCAGGTGCGAAAATTCCATTTCCTTCTGTGCGTCATACGGCGCGCGTCCGCACGATTTTTGCTTTCAGCATGCGTACACGCTTCTAAATGGTCTCAAGTGAGGAGAGGATCTTTCGTTGTAAATGTATAAGATGACCCTTTAACAGCCCCAAAGACTCTTTGGTACACTTTACGCGTCTCGCACAGACCCGTATAACTAAAAGAAGTGCGAAAAGAAAAAACGTATTTGTATGCGAGAAATGATGAATTGTGA
Source organism: Temnothorax curvispinosus (assembly GCF_003070985.1). NCBI lineage: Eukaryota > Metazoa > Arthropoda > Insecta > Hymenoptera > Formicidae > Temnothorax > Temnothorax curvispinosus. The sequence continues at coordinate 162,770 of NW_020215866.1, read as the reverse complement.
CTTTGCGTTTACGCGCGATACATCATTCATTATTTTGCGTTGTATTATTGCGTCGTACGTTTTTCTTTTTTTTTTCATGTAATACACGCGCGTGCGATTTTATTTAGGTCGACCCTTAAACTTCTTTTTTTCAATGGCGGTACGGAAATAATTGCCGAGGGGACATTCTCTAAGTAATTCCTTACCTTTGAAATTTACTTCAGTGATAGTACGACCACTTTACGCTTTGCCCCATCAAAACTAATGAAAGCATTTACTCTCAAAGCGACCAACTCGCCGGCACGATTCGCTTTCATATTCTTGAATCTTAATCACGAGAACCTGAAATTCGAGATTCCATCCTTATAAAATTTGAATTCATGATATTGGTGTCGAATGAAAAAGTACCATTATGAGGGATATTCTAGCGGAAAGTAATATTACATCAAATGTTTCCATTTTTATTGTAAGAAATATTTCAAAAGAGAGTAGATTAAAAACTGCTATAGAAGATAATTAACTTAATAGCGAATATATGTAGGTATAAATGATCGATTACAACATCAGAGCATATACACGTAATATTTTTTAATAAAGTAAAAACTTAATTAATATATTATTATAAAAATAGCAATAATCATAATTATTTATACCTAATATTATAAAATATTAGTTCAAATTTAGGAATTTTTTATGACTATTAATTATATATTGTTACAAAATATTGCAACAATATGATCAATACACTTTGAATAATCCTATTATTAAAAATAATCGTACCAAATTTAATGCTAGGAACATACATGTCTGATTATTTGCAATGGATCACTATATAAAGGCACGCGCAGATAAACGATATTTTTTAAAACGATCAAACGTCTTTTTTAAATCCCAAGCACGAAAACGTCTTTCGCTTCGTCAGCAACTGAACACACTGCGCGAACACGAGGTCATCAATAACATATCCGATCTCTACAACATTCGCAAGGGTTTCGTTGAGGACTGCTGACCAACGCGCGGAGTAGGTCTCCCCTATTTTTTTTTCGCCTCGCACCCTCATCGTACCGTCACGTGATACGTCGTGCACGCGTGTGCTCGCGTGACATATGTGAGAACCGGCGCGGCGGGAAGAGCGGTGGGATCGCGCATTAAATCACGGCCTCGCCTCGCCTCGCCAGAGGAAAAGCTCACGGCGCTCATTGTTGCCTTTTAACGCTTTGCGCGGCGCGCTAGCTGGCACCGACTCGCTATCCGCGATAATGCAACCGCAAAGTGTGTACTTACCGAGATTATTAAATTTCGGGATGTGGCGCGCGCGCTCGCACATGCACCTCTTCCCCCTTAATTTCGGAATTGCCGCGTAGGTGCAACCCGTAACTACCGCCATTCGAACCGATGTGTTTGTTTTACGAATCCGCACCGGCGCGGCGCGGCGCGCACGTAACACGGTAATACCGTGTAATGTGAAACGCAAAGCGCATATATTAAGCCGCACAATGTAGGCCAGACGCACCGGTGAACGGCCAGTTAAGGAACATTGTTAGATATTTCGTCGAGCATTTCGCTAAATGAAAACATTGTTCTCCCCCGTTTACCTGTCGCAGTAAATGCAATGGTATTTGTCGGCGCGGTATCGCACAGCTGAAACGTAATCTAATTGACACCTGTTAACAATGCATATTAATACGCTGTATGTGCGATAACCATTGTTGATAATTCTCATAATAACATTATAGGAAACATATCGTATTAATCATTGACATAGCGACGTGGATGTAGAAATAAAGCGTTGCTAATTCCAAATAACTAAGATATATATATATATATATATATATATATATATGCACGGAATAGTTTGCTTAACGTTATCGTTTAAAATATTTTTTGATATAATTTTGCCGTGTATAACTCCATCAAAGCATCGGCTATAGAAAAATTAAATATTGATCATGAATCTATCGAAATAAAAAAATTTCGAAATTAAAAAATTTGTTTTCAAACTCATATATAAAAAGCTGCTTCAGGTAGTGATATCAAAAAGGATTCTCGTTTTGTAAACCGATAACGATAAGAGAAAGTTGATTCAATATTGTGACAAACATATCGAACATGTATTTCGTAAAAGCCATTATCTTATAACAAAAATATACTATAAATATACTATCCGAGGAGCCTTTTAACGATTGAAAAATTCATTTATCTAAAAGACGGGAAGCAACTGCATATAAGCGAAAAAGTTGATTCGAATATTTAAGAGATGCAGCGTACTTGTGTCGTGCCATTTTATATTCATTAAAGGAGGCAAAGTAGAAGCAAAGCGCCTTAAAGCACAGGCGACGACACTCGGCAAAGCGCTTGTTTTTATACCGTGAAGATGGTGACGCATCGTTTCTTTAATTCGTTCCATTTCTCCCGTAGTAAGGTATCGCGTTTCCATCGGTTTCCGCCGTCATTTGAGTTTGAGATGCGTAGAGAGAACACTCGAAACGTAAGGAGAGCTACGCCGGGTAAAACGTGAATAATCAAGCTCGGGGTGTCTTAAGATTTAAAGTTATAAATCGACATCCTCGCCGTTCCGGCGAATGTCTCTCCGAAGAAGAGTGAATCAAAGCGGCGAAAACATATTTTGCCGCAACGCATGTACTACATATGTAGCGACTTCGCGCGCAAGCTGTGCTCGATTAAAGCTCAGTGAGTCGTGGTACAGAGTACAGCCCTTTGTCGTAACACTTGTTGAGGGAGGAAATCGAGGCAGGAAAGGCAGAGCTTTCTTAAAAATAATATCTTACTCATATTCTAACACACCGCAAGCGGTCAAACCTATTCTCGAATGACTTAAAATCGATTTCGAAAATACAGGAGCTTCTAGGAATCGTCGAGTGTTTTAATAATAGAATGTACATAATTAATATTTCCAATATTGTTCCTTTCGTTAAAGCGCACATTCATTTCCAGAAAAAGAAGTACTGCTCCAAATTACTATTTAAAAAAAAAAAAAAAAGGTAAGAGTAAGCGAGAAATCAGAGTGATAGAATCAAGTAATAAAATTTTATTCTTAATCTGCCAGCCGCGCTAATACGCCAATAATACATGCATTATGTTGGCATGCATAATGAGGTAATATTGACGTCAGTAAATATTTGATCTTCTTTATATTTGATCCGATGTGTAACACGATATTACGCTGTTACGGACAGGAAAGTCAGGAAAATTGCGTGTCAGTTGTACGGAAAAGGTCGACTCTTAAAGCGCATACATAACATGAGTATACTGCGCGAAGACTACGTAAAGATAGTACCCAGTTACGAAGTAGTGTAGCATTATACAAACGCACGCGTCTCTCTCTCTCTCTCTCTCTCTCTCTCTCTCTCTCTCTCTCTCTCT